>NC_090727.1:70194568-70218616 GCF_036898095.1 Palaemon carinicauda | reverse complement strand
CAAGTGTCGAACTATACCCCCAAAAGATAGTACATTAAATGATTTTTCTTTAAAATTGATTTTTATGAGTTGTACAGTTGATCCCAGCCTGTGAATAGGATCACTAACCAAAGTTCAAGGAACATCCAGACTTATGTCCCCTTTCTTTTACAGAAGGTTCGCCTACATGGTTCCCGTCAGGATGATGATGAATCTCTCTGGCCTGCAAGAGAGGCTCTCCGCCCTTGGTTATCAAGGTTGGGAAGAAATGCTCCATCTAGAGGTCCCTATCTCCTCAGAGTGTCCTCTCTAAGGTTGGACGGGCAGGTAGGTGGGGATGAATTTTGAGCCTTCAGCTTTGCAATTACCTACGTCACCGACCTAGGACCCTTAATGGATCCTGATGTTCATGTTACCCTGCATAAACCGTGACTGCTAAAAGCAACACATTCTAGGGAAAACCAAGGGGCTATGACGGAGCTCAAAAGTATGGTAGTGAGTCAGATCCGTTCAGGAACTCAGAAGTTTCCCCCTACAGCCCCAGGCATATCGAAGTAACCTCCTTCGATAAAAACAACGCATAGAGATTTGCCTTACATGTTCCATATATAGATGGTACCATAAATCTGGATGGCATAGACATCCTCCCTCTGGGGGACCTAGAATTTACTCCCAGGTACTAGAATTCCCGTTCAACGGATTCATTCGATTGAAAGAGATTGCCTTGGTTAGGTTAGACAAGGTACCGAAGGTAACAGTATTATTTCCTAAAGGGCAGGCCCGATCTGTCTGGACCAGGATGTTGTTAGTCTGGGGGTTACGATAATTCCAAGATCTGCCCTTCCAATTCGACCTACACGTTTGATGGTCTGATCGGGTTAGTTGTGGGAAATACGTTCTGTCTGAGGCCTCTATCAGACAGGAATCGATAGTCGGTTACCCACTCGTCATCACAGCCTCCCTCCGATTCGACGTCTATGCATCCAAATCCCCCTCATCAGGTGGTCTACCTCACTGATTCCCCAGGTACACAGCCCAACCCCGTTGGGATGTTTTACCTGCATACAGCCCTAGATCCGAACCCTCAGGCTCCTCTCGTGGACACCAGAGAGGAAGCTACAGGAGTAGAAGACAGTCTCGCCATCGAGACGGACCTAGAAAAAAGGGGGCTCGGAGAAGGAAAGTACCTAGATTCACCCCCTCACAAAGCGGTGGTCCCGGTAGGGGGTAGACTTTACCACTTTCAAGACCATTGGACCTTCGGTCTGTGGCCTCATAGCATAATCTCTAAAGGTTTGAGGTGAAAATGGCCACAAGGTCCTCCTCCTCCACCAGTGACCTTCTCCCAGAAATCCACTCCCATCCTGGAAGAGTACACCACAGGGTTACTCAAGAAGAAGCAATCAAACGGGATCGATCACTGAAGTTCCAAAGCCACCTGTTCACAATTCCGAAGAAAGGCTTGGCGGCATTGAGAGTGGACCTGGACTTGTCAAGCTAAACTCTTACATTCTCTGCGACAAGTTCCGGATGTTGACTATCTCTCAGGTACGGACCTTACTTCCCCGTAGGACCGTCACCACCTCTGTCGATCTTACCGACGACTATTATCTTGCGCCTTTAGCTCGAAACTTCTCTTCTTATCTGGGTTTCCGCCTAAGCAGGAAAGCCTTTGTGTTCAAGACATGCCCTTTGGCCTCAACATTGATCCCAGGATATTCACAAAACTAGGAGAGAGAGTGTTAGAACAACTCAGGAACCAAGAGATACAGATCATTGCTTATCTGGCCGGTTGGCTCATTTGGGCCCGGCCGGTCATAGAAGGCAACAGAGCTACGAAGGAATTATTCCAATTTCTCGACGACCTGTGATTTCGGGTCAATCTCCAAAAAATCTCGCCTGCAACCATCAGTCCGCTTAGAATGGTTAGCCATTCAGTGGGACCTTTCGAAGCACACGTTGTCTCTCCCTTCCAAAAGGTAAGAGGAATAGTTTCCAAGATCAAAAAATTTTCTCAAACACAAACAGGTGTCCAAAGAGCCTTAGAAAGTATCCTCGGACTTTTCCAATTCACTTCAGTAACAGATCTAATAAAAGCCAAACTCAAAGACATCAATCGAGTTTGGAGAAAGAGAGCTACAGTACCTATAAGAGACATGGTCTCGAAGATCCCCTCTGTCTTGAAAATGAGACTACACCCATGGTCCGAACCGAAGGACCTCTCCAAATCGGTTCCTCTACAATTCCCACCTCCACAAGTGACATTCCATACAGCCGCGTCTCTAAGTGGATGGGGGGGATTACTCCGAACATCAGATGTTTCAGGTTCTTGGTCACTCTCCATGAAACAGTCCCATATCATTGTTCTCAAAGCCATGGCAGTGTTCTTGACCCTGAAGAGAGACTCTCCTCCGAGGTCGACCCACATCAGAGTAGTGTCAGACAGCACAGACGCAGTACACTACGTCAACAGGGGAGGATCCAAGTCACCCAACCTGAATCAGATCCTGGTCACTATCTTCGCCTGGGCAACAGAAGAGAACTGGTTCCTGTCAGCACCTCACCTAGCGGGAGGCCAGAATGTGAGAGCGGACTCACTATCCAGGACGGATCCACTGGAGTCAGAATGGTCTCTAGACATAATTTCATTCCGGTGGATACTCAGGCTCGTTCCAGGCCTCCAGGTAGATCTATTCGCAACTCAGATGAATCACTAACTTCCTTGTTATGTGACCCCAACCCTGGACCCTCGGGCTTATGCCATGGACGCATTACCCCGGGATTGGAACCATTAGAAGAAGATTTCCCTATCTCCCCCAGGGAATCTTCTAAAAACTTTTACACAAACTACGCTCCTTCCCGGGCGCAGTGGCTTTAGTACCACCTCACTGGCCAAGAACAGTTGGTTTCCTCTCCTCCTCGAGTTGAAACTCAGTCCCATCCGGATCCCGTTCCTCAAACTGACCCGAGTATCCAAACTCACTGTGTCAGATTACTCAAGGATAGCCAAAACTCTATAACTTTGTGGACTACAGGAAGTTGGCAGCTCGTAGAGATGCGAACATTGAACCGGAAACGATCTCTTCATCGAATGGGACAAAAAGGGACTCGACAATTCGCCAATATGATTCGGCCGTTAACAACTAGTAGGTCCCCTAAGAGTGCAGACCATACTCGTATGTCCCCGCATTTAGCCATCTCTTTCTTGAGGTTCCTATTTGACAAAGGCCTAACAGTTAGCACTTTAACCACCATCAAGTCAGCTTTGAAGAAGATCTACCTTGTTGGGTTCAACATTAACCTAGCTGATTCCTATTTCTCATCAACCCCAAAAACATGTGCTAGGCTTCTACCTTCGGTTCGGCCACAAAAGGACTCTTGGTCTCTGAACGGTGTTCTCAAACTTGCGATGGACACGGACAATGAATCCTGCTCTTATATCACTCTTCTTAGGAAGACTTTATTTCTAACGGCTATGGCTTCAGGTGATGGAACATCAGAACTAGCAGCTCTCACGAAACCCGGAAAACATAGATTTCCTCCCTTCAGCCGAAGTACTCCTTTCCAGACAAAGCTTCCCTAGCTAAAAAATGAGGATCCGCAAAATAGGTGCTCCTCTCGGAAGATTATTCTTCATCCCCAGGATTTTTCTCCGTGTACAGTCACACTCTCAAGCCCCTTTTTAGCTAGAACTGCCACCCGCTCGTCTGGCTCCTTGGTTATCAGGGAACAAGGAGGTACTATTTCCATTCACGGTATCAGGCAACAAATCCTCTACTTCATTAAACATACTAATCCGGAATCATTTCCCCAGGCTCATGATATACGGACAGTAGATGCCTCCAACAATGATTTCCAGAACAGGGACTTTGATGATTTTAAAAAATATACGGGTTGGAAATCCCCTATGGTTGTCAAACGCCAATATCTAAAGATCTTACAGGCCCTTAAATACCCAACGATGGCAGAGGGGAGCCTTATCTCTCCCCATTAATCTCCTCTTCTTCCTTTCTTCCATCTCTTCTCTTCTCCCTCCTACCCGCCACTCACACCACGTCGCCGCTCTCCTTGGTAGTTCGTTAGCCCTATGATATTTGCCATGTTTAATTCCTATGGTTTAACTGTTATTGTAGTTACCGTTCCTTTAATGTTTAGATATACTTAGACATGTAAGGTTTGATGCCTTTTGCGATTCGACACTCAGTTGGTTCCTTGTCGTCATTATTATTTAACCTTACGTTCCCTATGTCATTTGGCTGGTTGGTAATTGGACGATTACTTTATTATATCATAGTATTGTCGTACATGGTGATTGTATTCTCCTCATTATGTTATTAATTTATTGGGCTTGGAAGGCATTCTCTGGTACTTTTTCGCCGGCCGTCACAGGTTCGACCCAGAAAAGGGATTTTGACGAAGGAAAAATCTATTTCTGGGGAGAGACCTGTGACGCCCGGCGAAACCCTTCCCGATGTTTTTTGTACGGACCCACCCTTTCCTTGCCAAGCCATATGTTCTTGCAGAAGGATGACCTAGTGAGCGCGAGTGGTGGGTGTCGGTAGGGTAACCCAACTGTATTCTCTAGGGCCTGTCACGGCCCTCCCCCTTTGATGAAGGGATTATCTAAATGGAAGACAGCCTGTGAATAGTGTTTTACAAACGCCCTTGTTAGATATACGACACCAACAAGGTGCTCGCGCGAGGGTTGTAACCTCTGCATTCCATGCTTTTAATTTTCTCTGGTATATTTGGAAGATTTATATCAGAAAAAGTACAAAGAAGGACTTTTTCGCCGGGCGTCACAGGTCTCTCCCCAGAAATAGATTTTTCCTTCGTCAAAATCCCTTTTTTCAATATTAAACTTACCCGATAATCATGTAGCTGTCAACTCCGTTGCCCGACAGAATTCTATGGAGGGATACGCCAGCTATCACAATACTAGAAGGGGGTGTATTTACCAGCGCCACCTGTGGCCAGGTACTCAAGTACTTCTTGTTGACACCTCCTCAATTATTCCTCTGTCGTGCTTCCGGCAAGACGTTCTGGGATACGCTTATGTTCTTGGAGTATTTTCACGACTTTGGTGAAGTATTTCTCTTTGATTTCGGCTGTCGCTTTACTGGAAACTTCTATATTAGCTTAGTTAGCTTTTGGAATTAATTTGATTAATTATGGTGACGAAGAGAGTATGAACTCTCGTTCACCTTTCAATGGCCGACCCTTCCCTTAGACGGAAGTGTTGGTGTCTAAGAGAGTTTAGACTCTCTTTCTTAATTTTGCTTAACAAAAGTTATAGATTTATTTTATATCTCTCCGCAAGAGAGAGAGAGAGCCTCTTATAGGCCTCTTCGATTAACTTCCTTTTATTATAAACTTATTAAAATTAATTTTTATATTTGTTTATATTCGACCTTCCTAATAGTAGGCGGTCTTTTCTTGGTACCGAAGTTAATTAACATTGAGCCCGTCATTTCGGTTTTACCTGTTAACATATTATGCTTTTTCCGCCACAGAGTTTGAAAGAATTTCTTTGATAGTCTCGTACTGTTTTCAAAGTTGAACTAACGTTTTGTTTTGTCTCTGCAGTTGTTGACGTTCAGAACGTTCAACTTGCACTCTATCGTTACGATAGAGAAAGAATGTTCACGGTTTCACGTTGCAGTAAGAGTAACCGTGTCTAGCGTTTTGTTCATTCTTTCTTAACTTAATGGTTTTGATCCTAATAAAGGAACTTTTCAGTTTTTTTCCTTTTTCAATAATATGTTTTAACGATATATATGATTGGGCTCTTCTCTCAGGTTCTAAGTCAAGAGAGAGAGAGAGAGAGAGATAGAGACGGAGGGAGAAAGAGGATAAACGTTTCATTCAAGCCTGCCAGGCGTACGAGTAACGTCGTTATCGTTTTTGCTCTTCTCCCTAGTCTCTTTAGGGGAAGAAACTAAACGTTTCTAGAGTGATCTAGTGTTTAGTCTCTTTCCAGCCACTGAATTATCTTTCATTAGATTTTTCTGTTACATTGTAATTCTGTTTTCGCAATTACTAACTTTTGAGAAAGGATAGAATTGCGTGTTTCAGGTACAAACCACTTAAAGTTTCGAGTTCAGTGAAATAAGTGCAAACAGAAATCAAAGTGATAAGTGATTAGCGCAAAGTATGTCAGTGTTGTGCGTGAGGGTACTTCTGTGCGCGCCAGTCGTCCTCCCAGTCCGGGACCTCTTGCAAGCTCCCAAGCCCAGGGGAGAAGCAATGTCGAAGGGCATAAGGGTTCAGCAGGCCTTGATCGGCGCACAGAAGTATCCTCGGTGGTTGTGGGCGTGTCTTACCGAGACCGTCACTCCCACCCGCAGACGATTGAGCCCTTATTTTGCTCGTCTGCAGAAGAGATTTAGGGGAGAAAATAAAGGCAGAGTAACGCTGGTCTCAGGTCTCAAGACCTCTTAAACGTAAAGTCCAGACCTATGCCAGACGTACGAAGTTAAAATTCAACAACCCAGATGCAGTTATTGGGTTAGCTCTGACTCTCCTCAGTCATCAGTTGAATACACTCCGCCTAAGAGGAGTAAGGTTCTGCCGCAACAGATCTCTGCTGTTAAGGCTTTACCTCAGCAGACCTTAGTGTCTGCCGACCCCAAGTTGACTCTACTGCAGTCCATGCAGTCACAACTTTCGGTCTTGATGCGTGAGTGTCGGGCTGAGAGTGTTGCGCCTCCGCCTCCGCCTACACTCCCTCCGCCTACGCTCGCTCCGCCTGATCGCAGTACCACCTGCCAGGCGTACGATGTGGTGGACTCTACTACAGTCCATGCAAGCACAGCTTTCGGACTTGATGCGTGAGTGTCGGGCTGAGAGTGTTGCTCCTCCGCCTCCGCCTACACTCCCTCCGCCTACACTTGCTCCGCCTGATCGCAGTACCACCTGCCAGGCGTACGATGTTGTGGACTCTACTACAGTCCATGCAAGCACAGCTTTCGGACTTGATGCGTGAGTGTCGGGCTGAGAGTGTTGCTCCTCCGCCTCCGCCTACACTCCCTCCGCCTACGCTCGCTCCGCCTGATCGCAGTACCACCTGCCAGGTGTACGATGTTGAGCCACGTGCTGAGTTTGCTGTTCCCAGTGGTGTTCAGCCTCCGCCTTCCTTAAGGCAACCTTTTCAATGGGATCAGGAGGATTATACCTCTCTTCCTCCGCCTCCACTTGCTGCTCCACCAGTGATGCAACACTCGGTTGAGGTACAACAACCTCTCCCGTCCATGAGTCAGTCTCCTCAGCTCTCGCTGCAGCGAGCTCAACCCTCCACAAGGCAAGCACCACAACACCTTAGCCTTGCGCCTCAGGAGCCTCAGCTTGCGAGACATTTACCTTGTTCTGCGCAGCCTCTTCCTCATCGCGCTCCGCTCACACCACAGGAACTGGAACTTGCTACTCCGCTTCCGCCAACCGCTCAGCAAGCGCAACCCTTGGGTTCACCACTCATGCTAGGAGTCAGCCTCCTCCACCCATGCGCCTTCCTTCTGCTTGTCTTTTATTCAGCCTTTGCAGACTGAGCCTCAGGTGTTCCCTCAACAGAGTCTTGAAGAGGAAACCACAACTATTGTTGTTCCAGCTCGTTCTGACTCTGCTGTTCAGCATACCTTACCTCCATTTTCAAACCATGGCAAAAATATGAATCATGAGTTTTGAATGTAAGGTAAATATTATGTTGATTTTAAAACCCCATGCAAGCATGCATAAAGCACTCTAGCACTGGTCATGGAATTTCTGAGAAATGTTAAACGCCATGCACACGCTCTGCTTTCCTCTCAGCAGGCTCTGCTTACAGCAGGCTCTGCTTACTACATGCTCTGCATACAGCATGCTCTGCATACAGCATGCTCTGCATACAACATGCTCTGCATACAGCATGCTCTGCATACAACATGCTCTGCATACAGCATGCTCTGCAGTCAGCATGCTCTGCATACAACATGCTCTACATACAGCATGCTCTGCATACAGCATACTCTGCATACATCATGCTCTGCATACCTTACCGCATGCTTCTCAGTCACACATCTTGGGTTGTTGCCAACTCACTAGACTGTCAAGCAGTTTCATAACGTTGCCTTCTAGTCTGCTGCTTTTGCACCAGTGAACCCTCACTCAGAGAACTTAGCTTTTCTAGGATATGGTCCCTGTAGATGAGAAAGTTCTTTTCTCCCTCCTTCTGATATTCCCTTGAGGACTCTGTCATTTGGAGGGAGCCTTTAGCTGCATAACCTCTTATGGACTTTTATTTAAGCATAACATGCTTCCAGGGAAGGTAATGGTTCCACTTCAGTCGCTAATCCCGTCTGTTACCACACCTGCTCCCATAGACCTTGAGCTGTGTTGCATGACATGCAGTCCAAGCTTAGTCCTTGTTAGAGGATTTTTTGTTTACGGAGTCAATGTGTCACGGGGAAGACGTTCAACAACCAACAGAAGTGACTTGTTGTGACGCAGTGCGGCAACCTCAGCAACCCGTTAAGGAGTTGTCTGTACGACCCAGACAGTCTAGACAGATTCGGGTTGTCACTGTACTTCCTCGCTTGCCCATGATTGACAGTTCACAGACTGTGCAACAGTATCATGATCTTGTGTCCGGCTCCGTCAGACGACTGGCTTTTAAGAGCTCCCACAAGTCGTCGCTGTCTGGAGATTTTCAAATGGACTATGGATCTGACCAAGGAACTGGGCCTCCTGGTCAATTTTGAGGAGTCTCAGCTCGTTCCATCCCAGACCATTGTCTCCTTGGGTATGGATCTTCAGAGTCGAGCTTTTCGGACTTTTCCGTCGGCCCCAAGGATCTTCCAAGCCCTAGAATGCATCCAGAGCATGCTGAGAAGGAACCGATGCTCAGTCAGGTAGTGGATGAGTCTAACAGGGACACTTTCATCGCTGGCCCTGTTCATCGTGTTAGGGAGACTCCACCTCCCCCCCCCTTCAGTATCATCTAGCTGCTCACTGGATAAAGGACATGACGCTAGAGACGGTCTCAGTTCCTGTTTCCGAAGAGAGGAGGTCTTCTCTCGCGTGGTGTAAGAACAGCTTTCTTCTCAAGGAAGGCTACCTTTGGCTGTTCAGAAACACGACCGCCGTCTCCTCTCGGACGCATCAGACACGGGCTGGGGTGCGACTTTGGACGGACAAGAATGCTCGGGAACATGGAATCAGGAACAAAGGACACTTCACATCATTTGCAAGAAGTTGTTGGCGGTTATTCTGGCCTTGATAAACTTCAAGTCCCTCCAGCTTAACAAAGTGGTGGAGGTGGACTCTGACAACACCACAGCCCTGGCTTACATCTTCAAGCAGGGAGGGACTCTTTCGTGGAAGTTGTTCTAGATCGCAAGGGACCTACTCATCTGGTCTTTAGATCGAAAGCTAACTGGTAACGAGGTTCATTCAGGGCGGTATGAATGTCATGGCAGATCACCTCAGACGGAAGGGTCAGGTCATCCCCACAGAGTGGACCCTTCTCAAGAATGTTTGCAACAGACTTTGGGCCCTGTGGGGTCAGCCAACCATAGATCTGTTCACTACCTCGATAACCTAGAGACTCCTGTTGTATTGTTCTCCGATTCCAGACCCAGCAGCAGTTCACGTGGATGCTTTTCTGCTGGATTGGTTCCATCTCGACCTGTATGCATTCCCGCCGTTCAAGATTGTCAACAGAGTACTTCAGAAGTTCTCCTCTCACTAAGGGACACGGCTGACGTTGGTTGGCTCCGCTCTGGTCCGCGAGAGAATGGTTCTTAGAGGTACTGCAATGGCTGGTCGACATTCCCAGGACTCTTCCTCTAGGAGTGAACCTTCTAAGTCTACCTCACTTAAAGAAGGTACACCCAATCCTCCACGCTCTTCGTCTGACTGCCTTCAGACTTTCGAAAGACTCTCAAGAGCTAGGGGCTTTTCGAAGGAGGCAGCCAGAGCGATTGCCAAAGCAAGGAGAACATCCACTCTCAGAATCTATCAGTCTCAAGGGGAAGTCTTCTGTAGCTGGTACAAGACCAATGCAGTTTCTTCAACCAGTACCACTGTAACCCAGATTGCTGACTTCCTGTTATATCTAAGGAAAGTAAGATCCCTTTCAGCTCCTACGATCAAGGGTTACAGAAGTATGTTGGCAGCGGTTTTCCGCCACAGAGGCTTGGATCTTTCCACCAACAAAGATCTACAGGACCTCCCTAGGTCTTTTGAGACCTCAAAGGAACGTCGGTTGTCCACTCCAGGCTGGAATCTAGACGTGGTCCTAAGGTTCCTTATGTCATCAAGATTTGAACCTCTCCAATCAGCCTCTTTTAGGACCTCACATTAAAAACTCTTTTCCTCGTGTGCTTGACAACAGCTAAAAGAGTAAGTGAGATCCACGCCTTCAGCAGGATCATTGTTTTCACATCTGAAACGGCTACATGTTCCTTGCAGCTCGGTTTTTGCTAAACGAGCTTCCTTCACGTCCTTGGCCTAAGTCGTTCGAGATCCCAAGCCTGTCCAACTTGGTGGGGAATGATCTGAAGAGAGTACTTTGCCCAGTTAGAGCTCTTAGGTACTATCTAAAAAGGTCTTAACCTTTACAAGGACAATCAGAAGCCTTATAGTGTGCTATCAAGAAACCTTCTTTTCCAAGTTCTAAGAACTCAGTTTCTTACTATTCAGGCTTCTGATTAGAGAAACACATTCTCATCTGAAGGAAGAAGACCTTGCTTTGCTGAAGGTAAGGACACATGAAGTGGGAGCTGTGGCTACTTCAGTGGCCTTCAAACAGAACCATTCTCTGCAGAGTGTTATGGATGCAACCTATTGGAGAAGCAAGTCAGTGTTCGCATCATTCTATCTCAAAGATGTCCAGTCTCTTTTCGAGTACTGCTACACCCTGGGACCATTCGTAGCAACGAATGCAGTAGTAGGCGAGGGCTCAGCCACTACATTCCCATAATCCCATAACCTTTTAACCTTTCTCTTGAATACTTTTTATGGGTTGTACGGTCGGCTAAGAAGCCTTCCACATCCTTGTTGATTTGGCGGGTGGTCAATTCTTTCTTGAGAAGCGCCGAGGTTAAAGGTTGTGATGAGGTCCTTTAGTATGGGTTGCAGCCCTGTATACTTTAGCACCTTTGAGTTGATTCAGCCTCCCAAGAGGAACGCTGCGCTCAGTAAGGAAGACGATCTTATTAAAGGCAGAGTAACGGTTCAAGTCGACTTCCTTACCAGGTACTTATTATTTCATTGTTATTGTGGATAACTGATTATATGAAATACGGGATACTTAGCTATCCTTTAGTCTTGTACACTGGTTTTTCACCCACCCCCCTGGGTGTGAATCAGCTACATGATTATCGGGTAAGTTTAATATTGAAAAATGTTATTTTTATTAGTAAAATAAATTTTTGAATATACTTACCCGATAATCATGATTTAATCGACCCTCCCTTCCTCCCCATAGAGAACCAGTGGACCGAGGAATAATTGAGGAGGTGTCAACAAGAAGTACTTGAGTACCTGGCCACAGGTGGCGCTGGTAAGTACACCCCCTTCTAGTATTGTGATAGCTGGCGTATCCCTCCATAGAATTCTGTCGGGCAACGGAGTTGACAGCTACATGATTATCGGGTAAGTATATTCAAAAATTTATTTTACTAATAAAAATAACATATTTAGTGTGTTCCTTGAAAGTACACTTCAGTCAAGCAAAATCTTACCTTTTATGAAAGGTTCATTTATGTTTATATTTAGTACAGAAATACAGTATATTTATAGTATAGTACAGTACATTTAGTGAAGCAAATAAATGCTATGTAAAATTGCTTGACGAAATGCTGTTGGTGCTCTCTTTTTTTATGATATTTCATAGATTGTCCATCTAACATTATTAAAAATGGGAATATTCTCGAAGAAATTTCTGTGCTGTATTCAGACTTTGGTGTGAAAGACCATGTAAGATTTCAAGGTATTTTATGGATTTGAATAATTTGTCTCTCTCTGGTGGGATTTTAGATAAACTGCCATAGACTGCTTTAAAGATATTTCTCCTTGGACAAAATGTATTCTAAAACAGTTAGCTTTAGTAATTGTGAGATCTCCGCTGGTCTACATACAGTATTTTACAATATAAGGAAGACAACTTTTGAGAGGGTATAATTTCTAAACTTTTATAATTGAACACTTCAAATTTTTGAAGATTAGTGATTATACTAGTAAGCTCCAAATGAACCAATTTTTCATTTGACAGTTTGTCCCAAGACATTTCTCTTCACCAGAATGGCACTCATTGTAATAGAAGCCTTTGTTGCTATCTACATTAATACTCATTCTGTTATCCTTGGGTATGAATAATAGAGTGAGTACCTAGGGTTATGGTGGCCAATGTGGTAATGTCCCTGACTGGTGAATGCCAGACTGGGGTTCGAGTCCCGCTCAGACACTTTAGTTTCTTTGGTCGCTGCAACCTCGCCATCCTTATGAGGTAAGGATGCGGGGTTTGGGGGATCCTATACAGGTAGGTCTATCTGCTGAGTCATCAGCAGCCATTACCTGGCCCTTCTTGATCCTAGCTTGGGTGGAGAGGGGCTGTGGCACTGATTATATGTATATGTGGTCAGTCTGTAGGGCATTCTCCTGCTTGGTAGGGCAATTTCACTGTCCCTTGCCTCTGCTATTCATGAGTAGCCTTTAAACATTTAGAGTTTGTAAAAGAAGCTGAGAAAGAAAGAGAAGACGATGGATTGACGAACTAAGAAAGTTAACGGGTGTGGACTGGCAGAGAAAGACCTTAAACAGATGCAAGTGGAAGGACATGTCTGAGGCTTTTGTTCTGCAGTGGACTAGTAATGGCTGATTATGATGATGGTGACATTAATACTGTAATGTTCTGACTGCTAACCATTTATGATCGTAGGGAAGTCCAGATTCCCAGTTTCCTTGTCCACCTTCTTCTCTAATTAATGTACATCTCGCATTCCCACTCATTCTGTGCTAGTACTGTAGTATGATTGCCATACTTGACTCTATACATATCCCCATTGTTTCAAGAGGCTGTAGGATCCTGTGCCAGAAGTAGACTATGGTAATCTTCTAATAGAGTCTTTGATAAATTACTGTATGTTAGATGTCCTACAATAGAAACATCCTTTCCTTTAAGTGATATTGGGGCTTAGTTTTTCTCTGGTTAATTTGTTAATCTAGGCTTATTTTGTTCTAGAGCTTCATCAGTATCCCATAATTTTTTTTTTCTTTTTTTTTTTTTAAACGAATATATTAGGTAATGCACAGTAGTTTCTGCAGCTTGTTTATCATCAACAAGCTATGTCAGATTTATTCTTTATACTGTAGTGTCCTGGTGGGCTCCTTGTTGTTTTGAAATAAGTAAAAGCAGTGTTTTAGGAGTTAAGACCCAATTTTGTTTGATAAGAGTATTACTTATTGGATGCTACACGCTTGAATATTTATTAAGAAAGAATAATGAGCAGTTATCAAGTTAACAAAAAGTCATTAGTACTGTGTTTGATAATTTCATGGATATCAAATATTTTTTGTCAAGAGGATAATGGTTAAACTGGTTCCATATTTAGCCCCTTTTAAATGGAAAGCATGTTTAAAAAAGTTGTTCCATTACTTAATCAAGAGGGTTTCTTTAAATATTCTTGGTATTTGTGTGATGCACATCTGTATTCATACTGTATAGTATAGTACTATGCTTTTATACAAGTAAGCAGTATATTATTGTTTAACTTTTCTTTCCATTCCAGGTTATTTGCTGAAGAATATGGTATTGAAGAATACATTTTATGGAACTGAAGTAAACTTACCCAAGTTACTTTTTCTCTTCATAAAGAAATGCATCTGGATCTTTTGCAAAGAAGACAGAACTAATGTTCTTGATAATTATAAAATCACTATCACACTTCCTTTCTCAGGAGAGAATGGGTCGATATGGTGATTAGTAATGGTAGGTGTTTGTTGAAGTTTTTTTTTTTTAATACAAATATTTAAAAAAGCATGTACTTTATACATAATTTGTGTTAAGATCTTTATTCAAAATTGCCCGTTTTGATTGCTTCTTTACAGAACAAATTTATGAGGATTATATTACTATTTCATGGGGAATTTGGAGCTACAGTACTTTTTGCTATAAATTTCTGTTTAAGCTGTGGTTTTTGTTATGTTACATATATGGTTTGCTGAAATTATTAACAAATATTCCATTTCTAAATTAGCTACTTTCTTGGTGACCAGCATAGTTGTGTTTTAGCTTAATACATTATGTAGTATGAAGGAAGCAAAGATTATGTGCTTAAGTACATACAGTAGTACAGTAATGTTGTTGTTATGATTAATTAGGGTTTTTAGTTACAGTGAGTCACTGTGGGAAATGAATTTGTATGAGGGTATGGTTTAATAACAAGATAAGTAAGGGTGGGAAATAGTTTGTCTGTGTAAATGATTTAAAGTTGATGCTGCTTAGCAAGAGTTTGGATAAAAGCCTAATAAATGTATAGTATTAGCTGATGCTTTATTGTTTATTTAATTCAGAAGTCATAAGTACTACTGTTTAACTTAAACCACGTATGAAGAACACTTGGTCCACTCATACATAACTTTGACACGAAGAGAAATTTTCCCCATCATAGAAAAGCTCTCATGGTTTACATTTATTCTTACATGAATACAAACCATTATTGTTTAATAAGAGTATGTTTTCAGTGAAGCTGGGTACAATTGTTAAAACTTTCTAACGAGGTGGTGATAGTTACTGGCGGGTGGCGATGAAACGTCGCTCGGCCAACAGGCTACTGAGCTGAGCTCCCACTTTGTTTTCAACGGCTGGAAAGTACGGATGTACTCCTTGAGCCATCAACAGGTGGTTTTAATCTTTGACTTTCCTTTTATATAAATTTGCTGGCAGGTTTGTGTGCAACAGCTATTAAGGAAGAGGAGAGGTTTTGCAGCTACAGTATTTCCTGATAACTGTAACTGGGTGACAGTTGTATGTGCATTCTACATTCTTCCTCCTTCCTCCTATTAGACAGCATTCCAGTTTGGTGCTTATTCCCTCGAGAGATAGTGGCTTGGTTATGTCAACATAACCCTGAAGAAGTTGGCTTTTGTAGGACATTTCTGTGCTTCATCGTAGCTGCCACCAATTGTGAAAGGGAGAGAGGCCATTCTTCTTACAGTCATTGCCTTCCCTCAAAGGTGCATTGTGCATTGATTGACGACAAAAGCTTGAATGCTGGTTCAGGGTTTTTTTGTGATGTAGGTACACTGGCAAGGACTGGAGCTATGGTTCCTTTCTGGGACGCCGTGCATTACGATGGTCATAACAGACAACTTTCAGCTACGCAGGTAAATTTTTTAAATGAGCCTGAACTTGCGAGGTGTCTTTTTTTACACAATGTAACTGTACATCCAATAAATATAGTTTGATAGAAAAAAACTATTTATATGTTTCCAGGAAACAAAACGTTGGCAGTAACAGTACATCCAATAAATATCGTTTGACAGAAAAAAACTGTTTTATATGTTTCCAGGAAACAAAAATGTTGGCAGTATCTGTCCATGCAATAAATATAGTTTGATAGAAAAAAACTTTTAAATGTTTCCAGGAAACAAAAACGTTGGCAATAACAGCACATCCAATAAATATAGTTTGACAGAAAAAAAACATTTTATATGTTTCCAGGACACAAAAACGTTGGCAATAACTGTACATCCAAGAATTATCGTTTGATGGCCTGGTAAAGGGTTCAGCATAATGTGAATTCAACAACGACGAAATACAAGTAGACAATTAAAGAACAAAATACCTAATAGTAAAACAAGACAACGCTCTTCATGATTCTCTTCTGAGGATTCCTTTGAAGCTCTGGGCCTCAAACAAAATGCAAAAGAAACTAACAAAAGACCCATTTGGTATTTTTATGTGCAGGAAGTATATACCTGAAAAGGATATGGTAAAAAGGTAAATGCGAGTCTTTGTCGTTGTAGATTGCAGCCGTGAGTGTTGTGTTGTTGCAGATGGCAGACGTAAGTGTTGAGGTAATTTTTTCCAATCCAGGTGACAAAAGAATAAATAGCATGAATAAAATGTTCTAGGATTGAAATGAAGGTCGCTGGGACAAGTGAAAAATGCAATGGAAGATCATACTAAAGCGAAAGGATATGTTAACCGAGATATTTTGAGACGAAGGCACATATGAGACCTAGTAAATGAGATGGTGGAGAGGGAATGAAATCGGCTTTAATACCAAGAAAGCATGAAAGTGCTTGCAAGCAGATTCTTCAGTGTTTACATATATTTAAGAAGCGTTTTTTTAAAGGCTTATAGGTCACTTATTAATGGAAGAGGCAATGGACAGTGACAATGCCCTAGAGACTGATTTGGTAACGTCTCTGCCTGATGTTTGCCAGTCGGCGGTTCGAGTCCCGCTCAGACTCGTTAGTGCCATTAGTGTCTGCAACCTTACCATCATTGTGAGCTAAGGTTGGGGTGGGGGGGGGGGGTTGGGGAGCCTATAGGTCTATCTGCTGAGTCATCAGCAGCTACTGCCTGGCCTTCCCTGGTCCTAGCTTGGGTGGAGAGGGCGTTGATCATATAATGTATGGTCAGTCTCTAGGGCATTGTCCTGATTGTCCCTTACCTCTGCCATTCATGAGGACTTTTAAACCTTTAAACATCAAGCTAGCACCAAGGATGACCAGGCAATGGCAGATGATGACTCAGAAAGCAGACCTATAGGCTCCTCAAAAACATAGCCCCCCACCCCACTCCATAGCTCACAAGAATCGCGAGCTTGAGAGTTTCGAACCCCTGTCCAACAGATATATATATATATATATATATATATATATATATATATATATATATATATATATATATATATATATATACATATATATGTGTGTATATATATATATATATATATATATATATATATGTGTGTGAATGTATATATATATATATATATATATATATATATATACATACATATATATATATATATATATATATATATGCATATATATATATATGTATATATATATATGTATATATATATATATACTGTATATATGTATATATATATTTATATATATATATATATACTGTATATATATATATATATATATATATATATATATATATATACATACATATACAGTATATATATGTATTTACATATATACATATATATATATATATATATATATACATATATATATATATGTGTATATATATATATATATATATATATATATATATATATATATATATATATATATGACGTTTCAAATCGGCTACCACAAAAAGAAGTCTATAAAACACAATCATGGAATGAGAGTAAGTAAATATGTACAGGAAATATGTAACACTTTACCTACAAAACAGTCGGAAACTAGAGGGGCATTCAGTAGAGCGCAGACCTCCGCTAGAGCAGCTAATTTCGACCTTTTGGATTGATTATGGACGATTTGCTCGTCCGTGACCTTGACCTTTGCCCTTCCAAAATCTAATCATTTCCAGCTCTTTACATAACCGTTTAAAAGTACTGCAAGTGTCATTACTTTACGATTGAAATTATGGCCGTATGGTTGATGACCGGAATTTGACCTTTTGGTTGACCTTGAACTCGATCTTAACCTTTGACCTTAACATGTAATAATATGCGTGGATTATTATACACTCAAATATGAACTAAGTTTGAAGTCTCAGTAACAACGATGTCCAAACTTATGGCTGATCACTTGAATTGGACATTTAGCCTAACCGTGACCTTGACCTTGACCTTCCAAAATTTAATAATTTCCAGCTCTTTACATAACAGTTTAGAATCCCTGCAAGTATCATTACTCTACAATTAAAATTGGGGCCAGGAAGCTATTCACAAACACACACACAAACAGGGGGTACAACATAACCTCCTTCAAACTTTGTTGGCGGAGGTAAAAAATTTTGGCATACTATTCATAAAACCGTTGGAAAAAAAAAACATTGCAGACACTGCCATGCAGAAAAAGCTTTAGCAATATTCGTTAACATAATAGAAAATAAAACACGTAGGAAGCGAAAAAGAAATGTAAAAATATTTCGCCTTAGGATAAGAAAAAAAATATTTGTTGAAGATCTGAGCGAAATCAAAAGGTTTCTGGAAAAGGAAAATAAATAATTCTTTGGAATTTATATAAATTTTCTTTAACGTTTTATTCCCAAGTTCCTATTAAGAATGAAAATAACAAATTAAACTTAAAATTGAAATGAAAATATATGAAATATATAAGTTTCAGTTTAAGTGAAAAAAGGAAAACTTGACTATAGACGGTTAGGAAGTCAATAATTCTTTTGAAATTATATTCAGGAAAAACATTATGTTGACCTAACCAATTCCTATAGCGAATGAAAGTAATAATTTAAACTTTATCTCAAAATTAAAAGGAAACTAGAGGGGTAATCAGTAGAGATCAGACCTCCGCCACGGCAGCTTATTTCTCGCCCTTTTGCTCGACTTTGAACTTTGACCTTAACATGTATCAATTGATGTGGATTTTCATACACTCTAATATGAACCAAGTTGGAAGTCTCTCTGATAATGATGTCCAAACTTATGGCTGATTACGAGAATTGGACATTTTGCTTGACCGTGACCTTGACCTTTGACCTTAACATGTATTAATTGGCGTCGATTTTCATGCACTTAAATATGAACCAAGTTTGGAGTTTCCCTGACAACGATGTCCAAACTTATGGCTAATTACGTGAATTGGACATTTTGCTTGACCTTTGACTTTGACCTTCCAATATTTAATAATTTCCACCTTTTTACATAACAGTTGATCCCTGCAAGTTTCATTACGATTAAAATTGTGGCCAGGAAGCTTTTCACAAACAAACACATATACAAACACAAAAACAAGGGGTAAAACATAACCTCCTTCCAACTTCGTTGGCGAAGGTAGATATATGAATGATATAGTTTTATTCTAAGTGACAGAAAGGAAAACATTCAATTCACATCATTGATGGAAAAGATGCATAAAATTATAAAATTTGTAAATAAATTAAAGTCATATAATTTCAATAGAATATAGGATTTTGTTCAACTGTTCTCGAATTATTATTATTATTATTATTATTATTATTTGTATTATTATTATTATTATCATTATTATTAAATGCCAAGCTACAACCCTAGTTGGAAAAGCAAGATGCTATAAGCCCAAAGGCTCCAACAGGGAAAAATAGCCCAGTGAGGAAAGGAAATAAGGATATAAATAAATGATGAGAACAAATTAACAATAAATCCTTCTACAAACAGTAACAACGTCAAAACAGATATGTTTTATATAAACTATAAAAAGACTTATGTCAGACTGTTCAACATAAAAACATTTGCTGAAACTTTAAACTTTTGAAGTTCAACAAAGAGAAGAAAAAATATTAAAAAGGGAAATAAGGAATTGGGAACGAAGGTAAAGTTATGGTTAAAAGTAGCACAGCTTAAAGCCCAACAAAGGGGGCGCTGAAAAAAAAACCCTTTAATAATGCCTACAATGCACCATCCGCTTTTCAAAGTATGCTTTCATCTTTCCTTGAAGGAATGAAAACTAATTACCTGGTTTTTCAATGAAGCGAGAAAACACATATTGTACTATATTCTTCACCACTAAAACATCTTAATGTGTAGTCTTGAGAGAGAGAGAGAGAGAGAGAGAGAGAGAGAGAGAGAGAGAGAGAGAGAGAGAGAGAGAGAGAGAGAGAGAGAGAGAGAGAGCACTACCAGGTTATTTCTATGAACCAAAACACATAAATACTCTTCACCCCTCAAGCAATTCATTGTATAGTCTTAAGAGAGAGAGAGAGAGAGAGAGAGAGAGAGAGAGAGAGAGAGAGAGAGAGAGAGAGGAGAGAGAGGAGAGAGAGAGAGAGAGCTATTACGAGGGTGTTAGAATAAATATAGTAGAGGAATATTAGTATGAAAAAAGACCTTGATAGATAGAATCAAATTATTATTATTATTATTATTATTACTAGCTAAACTACAACCCTAGTTGGAAAAGCAAGATGCTATAAGCCCAAGGGCTTCGACGGGGAAAATACCCCAGCGAGGAAAAGGAAATAAGGAAATAAACAAACTACCAGAGAATAAATGAACAATTAAATTTACATATTTTAAAAACTTTAACAACATTAAAACAAATATTTCATATATAAACTAAAAAAAAAGAATTATGTCAGCATCTTCAACATTAAAACAATTGCTTATTGTCATATAAATTATTGAACATCTAAATCTCCTGATGTTTAATCCCTCGATTATTCTGAATTCATGATTCGTGTACAAATGCAGAAATATTCATCTATTCATCAACTGGCATCATACTAAGAAAGAGTCGATTTACAATATCAAAGCGCTTTTGATGGATATCATCAGATTTACATTACCGGGGGAAGATTTCTCCAGTTATTCGTAATATTTCATCATGAACATTTTCTCACAAAGATCTCTGCTTAATAAGTTCTGAATTATTCCTAAGAACTTATGGTATGATCGCCCCTTCGATTAAAAACACATAAGGAAAAAGAAAAAAGAAATTTGTTCCTCATATTTCAAACACTATTCACGTTTCTCTGTTTCCTTTCCATGTCTTGTATCTATTCCAGTGTCGTTAGTATACACCTAAGTCGATTTATTATTATTATTATTATCATTATTATTATTATTATTATTATTATTATTATTATTATTATTATTATTATTATTATTATTATTTGCTAAACTATAACCCTAGTTGGATGAGCAGGATGCTATAAGCCCAGAGGCTCCAACAGGGAGCCCAGTGAGAAAAAGAAAATAAGGAAAAAACAATATTTTACGAGTAACTTTAAAACAAACATCCCCTAAATAAACTATAAACTTTAACAAAACAAGAGGAAGAGAAATAAGATAGAATAGTGCGCTCGAGTGTACCCTCAAGCAAGAGAACTCTAACCCAAGAAAGTGAAAGCCCATGGTACAGAGGCTATGGCACTACCCAAGACTACAGAACAATGGTTTGATTTTGGAGTGTCTTTCTCCTAGAAGAGCTGCTTACCATAGCTGGAGTCTCTTCAATCCTTACCAAGAAGAAAGTGGCCACTGAACAATTACAGTGCAGCAGTTAACCCCTTGGGTTGAAGAAGAATTGTTTAATAATCAGTGATGTCAGTTGTATGAGTACAGAGGAGAATCTATAAAGAATACACCAGACTATTCGGTGTATGTGTAGGCAAAGGGAAAATGAACCGTAACCAGAAAGAAGGATCCAATGTAGTACTGTCTAGCTAGTCAAAGGACTCCATAATTCTCTGGCTGTAGTATCTCATATGTATATATGTGTGTATATATATATATATATATATATATATATATATATATATATATATATATATATATATATATATCAAAGGACTCCATAATTCTCTGGCTGTAGTATCTCATATGTATATATGTGTGTATATATATATATATATATATATACAGTATATATATATATATATATACATATATATATATATATATATATATACTGTATATATACTGTATACTAAGAATAATAGAATGGGTCCCTGAGATTGTAAAAGAAGCAGGGAAAGGAAGAAAAGACGATGGATTGACGAACTAAGGAAGTTTGCAAGTATGAACTGGCATAGAAAGACCATAAAGAGACGCAAGTGGAAGAACATATCTGAGGCCTTTTTTCTGCAGTGAACTAGCTGACGAGGATGATGATGATGAAATTGGGAATACTTTCTTGTCGTGTAATTTCTTGTCTTTACACGACATCGTGTATTGCAAGTACTCAGTGTCATTGCCCTCTTCAGCACAAAGACGACCCTGTAATGTGAAAGAGGGGTCATGCAGCGAAGCTTCTCGAGTTAATTACCGGCTTTTGTGCGGGTTTCCTTTGAGAAGCTGTTTTAAGGAAACAAAGACAGCTACATATGAAGACGGGATATTTTAGTAATGATGCTTACAAGATACAAAAATTATCATTTTTTGTTATCATTATCCTAAGATCTATATAATCATCATCATCATCTCCTATACGCCTATTGACGCAAAGGGTCTCGGTTACATTTCGCCATTCGTCTCTATCTTGAACTTTTAAATCAATACTTCTCCATTGATCTTCTTTTACTTCACGCTTTATAGTCCTCAGCCAACAATAATGATAGTTTATAATTGATATATGAAGTATCTGTTTTAATGTTGTTACTGTTTTTGAAATATTTTATTTCAATTGTTCATGACTTCTTATATCCTTTATTTATTTCCTTATTTCCTTTTCTCACTGGGCTGTTTTTCCCTGTTGGAGCTCTTGGGCTTATAGCATCTTGCAAAGTCTTCCAACTCTTCTAGTGCCTTTTGGAGCCCAGTTAAACGTTTGGTGAACTCATCTCTCTTGGTGAGTGCGAAGAGCATGCCCAAACCATCTCCATCTACCCCTCACCATGAGAAGGATTGGGTAGACCAAATTTGCGATGGATTGACTGTGTGAGATATGAGGGAGTTGGGATTGAGCGAGGATGATTCACTGGACCGAAGGAAATAAAAGAATGGGTTGTGGAACCATTATAGCGCCCCCAAATAGGGACAAACTTGTAGAGAGAAGAAAAAAAATATAATAATATCAAAACAACAACCAAAAACAAAAAAAACAGAAGAAGAAGAAGAAGAAGAAGAAGAAGAAGAAGAAGAAGAAGAAGAAAAACAGAATTAACCTGTCACACGACAAGGAAAACCGAAGAGTATTTCATGCCTATAAGAACTACATGAAGCAGTATATTAAAACAATAATAATAATAAAACAACAACAACGATAATAATAATAATACCAATATTGACCTTTATAAGAAAAAGATATTACCACAAATCAAGTTTTTGAGAAAAGAAAAAAATCAGCTGTCACACTACAATAAAAACGAAGAGTATTTTATGCTTATAAGACCTACAAGAAACAGAATAAAATAACAATAACAAAAAAACAACAATAACAATAACACCAATAAATGACGTTTATAAGCAAAAGAAAATAAAGAAAAAGACATTACACCAAAATCAAATTTTAGAGAAAAAAAAAATCAGCTGTCACACTACAAGGAAAAAGGAGTATTTTAAGAACTACATGGAGCAGAATAATGAAACAATAACTAAAATAATAATAGTGCAAATATTGACGTTTATAAGAAAAAGAAGACGGAAAAAAATATTCTCTCCAAATTGGGCTTTAGAAAAAAAAAAACAGCAATCACATTACAATAAAATCGAAGAATATTTTATGCTTATAAGAACTACATGAAGCAGAGTAATAAAACAACAACAACAATAATAATAACAACAATATTGACGTTTATAAGAAAAAGAAGACGACAAAAAAGACATTAGCCCCGAGTCAATTTTTTGAGAAAAAATTTCAGCTTTCACACTACAAAAGAAACAGAATAATAATGATAATAATAATAATAATAATAATAATAATAATAATAATAATAATAATAATAATAATAATAATAATAATAATAATATTGACGCTTATAAGAAAAAAGAAGATGACGAAAAAGACATTACCCTAAAATCAAGTTTTTAAGAAACAAAAAATAGCTGTCACACTAAAAGGAAAGCCGAAGAAGAATTTTGTAGCTTATAACTACAAGAAAAAAAAATAAGTAGCAACAAACAAACAACATAAAATAGCAATAACAAAAAAAAAAAAAAAAAAAAAAACAATAATAATAATAACACTAAAATTGAGGTTTATAAGAAAAAGAAGACGACGAATTAAGGCAATAACCCAAAATCAAGTTTTTGAGAAAAAAACAAAATTCAGCTGTCACATTCAAGGAAAAACCAATTGAAACTATGAGGAAAAACCGTATATAATGACGCCAAAGATGGATATCATACCGGAGAGAGGCACCAACGCCCGTCAAAAAAGAAAAAAGAAAAAAAAAATCAATTATTCATTAGCATCACAGTAGAGGCCCTCCCTTGCACTTCATTCCTGTTCGTCCTTTCCATC
>NC_090727.1:70174568-70192068 GCF_036898095.1 Palaemon carinicauda | reverse complement strand
TCCTAGAAGAGATGCTTACCATAGCTAAAGTCTCTTCAACCCTTCTGCCATATAAAATAGAGTTCTGTCTTTAAATGAAGTTATAAGTTAGTTCGGGAGCTGTCCTTGTGTTAAGAGAGAGAGAGAGAGAGAGAGAGAGAGAGAGAGAGAGAGAGAGAGATTAAAATGTCTTCGTTTCAAGCCTTAGAAATGTATTATTCACAATCATAAAATGGCAATGAATATTAATATTATCAGATAAGATCCAAGAAAGTAGACTGAGGTGGTATGGTCATGACATGAGAAAAGATGGACAGTATATTGGGAGGAGAGTGATGGAAATGGAGGTACAGGGAACGAGAAGGAGAGGGAGACCAAAGCGAAGGTGGATGGACTGTATCAAGGATGACCTGCGATCAAAGGGATTAACCGGTGATGAAGTGTGGGACAGAGGTAGATGGAGAACGCTGGCCAGAAACATCGACCCCACATAAAGGTAGGAAAAGATGTAGACTAAGAAGAAGAAGAAGTATCAATGATTGATAAACATATCTGGTGTGAATATAAAAGAGAAATTCCTTTACCTTTTTGTCGCACGAGTAAAACCACGTTAAAGTTGTCTTTTTGAAGTTTTCAATGAAATTTCAAGAAAATTTTTCGTGTGTTAACGTCAGAAATGCCAAATGATTATTCCTTTTGATGTAACAGGTTCAAAACATTATCTCTCTCTCTCTCTCTCTCTCTCTCTCTCTCTCTCTCTCTGTCTGAAATTTTAAATTACTCTCTCTCTCTGCCTGAAAATTTAAATTACTTTCTCTCTCTCTATGCCTGAAAACTTTAAATTCTCTCTCTCTCTCTCTCTCTCTCTCTCTCTCTCTCTCTCTCTCTCTCTCTCTCTGAGTCCAGTTTCCTTTTCAATATCGCTACACAAGTAAAGAATATAGCTATTTCTAAATAACATTGCAAAAACAAAGAATACCGTTATTTTTAAATAACACTATACAAGCAAAGAATATCATTATCTTTAAATAATACTACACAAACCTAGAATATCGTTATTTCTAAATAACACTACATAAGCAAAATATGTCGTTCTTTTTTAAATAACAAAATGCAAGCAAAGAATATAGTTTTTTTTTCTAATATCAAAACTCAAGCAATGAATATCGTCCTTTTTAAATCACAAATTGCAAGCAAAGAAGGTGACTGAAGGTGATGGAAGGTGACTGATAGTGACTGAAGGTGATGGAAGGTGACTGATAGTGACTGAAGGTGATGGAATGTGACTGAAGGTGATGGAAGGTGACTGATAGTGACTGAAGGTGATGGAAGGTGACTGAAGGTGATAGAAGGTAACTGAAGGTGATGGAAGGTGACTGAAGGTGATGGAAGGTGACTGATAGTGACTGAAGGTGATGGAATGTGACTGAAGGTGATGGAAGGTGACTGATAGTGACTGAAGGTGATGGAAGGTGACTGAAGGTGACTGAAGGTGATAGAAGGTAACTGAAGGTGATGGAAGGTGACTGAAGGGGATGGAAGGTGATGAGAGGTGAGTGAAGGTGATGGAAGATTATGGAAGGTGACTGAAGGTGATGGAAGGTGACTGAAGGTAACTGAAGGTGATGGAAGGTGACTGAAGGTGATGGAATGTGACTGATAGTGACTGAAGGTGATGGAAGGTGACTGAAGGTGACTGAAGGTAACTGAAGGTGATGGAAGGTGACTGAAGGCGATGGAAGGTGATGAGAGGTGAGTGAAGGTGATGGAAGATTATGGAAGGTGACTGAAGGTGATGGAAGGTGACTGAAGGTAACTGAAGGTGATGGAAGGTGACTGAAGGTGATAGAATGTGACTGATAGTGACTGAAGGTGACTGAAGGTAACTGAAGGTGATGGAAGGTGACTGAAGGTGATGGAAGATGATGGGAGGTGAGTGAAGGTGATGGAAGATTATGGAAGGTGACTGAAGGTGATGGGATGTGACTGGAGATGAATGTAGGTGATGGAAGGTGACTGAAGGTGATGGAAGGTGACTGAAGGTGATAGAAGGTAACTGAAGGTGATGGAAGGTGACTGAAGGTGATGGAAGGTGATGAGAGGTGAGTGAAGGTGATGGAAGATTATGGAAGGTGATTGAAGGTGATGGAAGGTGACTGAAGGTAACTTAAGGTGATGGAAGGTGACTGAAGGTGATGGAATGTGACTGATAGTGACTGAAGGTGATGGAAGGTGACTGAAGGTGACTGAAGGTAACTGAAGGTGATGGAAGGTGACTGAAGGTGATGGGAGGTGAGTGAAGGTGATGGAAGATTATGGAAGGTGACTGAAGGTGACTGAAGGTGATGGAAGGTGATGAGAGGTGAGTGAAGGTGATGGAAGATTATGGAAGGTGACTGAAGGTGACTGAAGGTGATGAGAGGTGAGTGAAGGTGATGGAAGATTATGGAAGGTGACTGAAGGTGATGGAAGGTGACTGAAGGTAACTGAAGGTGATGGAAGGTGACTGAAGGTGATGGAATGTGACTGATAGTGACTGAAGGTGATGGAAGGTGACTGAAGGTGACTGAAGGTAACTGAAGGTGATGGAAGGTGACTGAAGGTGAAGGAAGGTGATGGGAGGTGAGTGAAGGTGATGGAAGATTATGGAAGGTGACTGAAGGTGATGGAAGGTGATGAGAGGTGAGTGAAGGTGATGGAAGGTGACTGAAGGTGATAGAAGGTAACTGAAGGTGATGGAAGGTGACTGAAGGTGATGGAAGGTGATGAGAGGTGAGTGAAGGTGATGGAAGATTGTGGAAGGTGACTGAAGGTGACTGAAGGTGATGGAAGGTGATGAGAGGTGACTGAAGGTGATGGAAGGTGACTGAAGGTGACTGAAGGTGATAGAAGGTAACTGAAGGTGATGGAAGGTGACTGAAGGTGATGGAAGGTGATGAGAGGTGAGTGAAGGTGATGGAAGATTATGGAAGGTGACTGAAGGTGATGGAAGGTGACTGAAGGTAACTGAAGGTGATGGAAGGTGACTGAAGGTGATGGAATGTGACTGATAGTGACTGAAGGTGATGGAAGGTGACTGAAGGTGACTGAAGGTAACTGAAGGTGATGGAAGGTGACTGAAGGTGATGGAAGGTGATGGGAGGTGAGTGAAGGTGATGGAAGATTATGGAAGGTGACTGAAGGTGATGGAAGGTGATGAGAGGTGACTGAAGGTGATGGAAGGTGACTGAAGGTGACTGAAGGTGATAGAAGGTAACTGAAGGTGATGGAAGGTGACTGAAGGTGATGGAAGGTGATGAGAGGTGAGTGAAGGTGATGGAAGATTATGGAAGGTGACTGAAGGTGATGGAAGGTGACTGAAGGTAACTGAAGGTAATGGAAGGTGACTGAAGGTGATGGAATGTGACTGATAGTGACTGAAGGTGACTGAAGGTGATGGAAGGTGACTGAAGGTGATGGAAGGTGATGAGAGGTGAGTGAAGGTGATGGAAGATTATGGAAGGTGACTGAAGGTGATGGAAGGTGATGAGAGGTGAGTGAAGGTGATGGAAGATTATGGAAGGTGACTGAAGGTGATGGAAGGTGACTGAAGGTAACTGAAGGTAATGGAAGGTGACTGAAGGTGATGGAATGTGACTGATAGTGACTGAAGGTGACTGAAGGTGATGGAAGGTGACTGAAGGTGATGGAAGGTGATGAGAGGTGAGTGAAGGTGATGGAAGATTATGGAAGGTGACTGAAGGTGATGGAAGGTGATGAGAGGTGAGTGAAGGTGATGGAAGGTGACTGAAGGTGATAGAAGGTAACTGAAGGTGATGGAAGGTGACTGAAGGTGATGGAAGGTGATGAGAGGTGAGTGAAGGTGATGGAAGATTATGGAAGGTGACTGAAGGTGACTGAAGGTGATGGAAGGTGATGAGAGGTGACTGAAGGTGATGGAAGGTGACTGAAGGTGACTGAAGGTAACTGAAGGTGATGGAAGGTGACTGAAGGTGATGGAAGGTGATGAGAGGTGAGTGAAGGTGATGGAAGATTGTGGAAGGTGACTGAAGGTGACTGAAGGTGATGGAAGGTGATGAGAGGTGACTGAAGGTGATGGAAGGTGACTGAAGGTGACTGAAGGTGATAGAAGGTAACTGAAGGTGATGGAAGGTGACTGAAGGTGATGGAAGGTGACTGAAGGTGATGGAAGGTGACTGAAGGTAACTGAAGGTGATGGAAGGTGACTGAAGGTGATGGAAGGTGATGAGAGGTGAGTGAAGGTGATGGAAGATTGTGGAAGGTGACTGAAGGTGACTGAAGGTGATGGAAGGTGATGAGAGGTGACTGAAGGTGATGGAAGGTGACTGAAGGTGATAGAAGGTAACTGAAGGTGATGGAAGGTGACTGAAGGTGATGGAAGGTGATGAGAGGTGAGTGAAGGTGATGGAAGATTATGGAAGGTGACTGAAGGTGATGGAAGGTGACTGAAGGTAACTGAAGGTAATGGAAGGTGACTGAAGGTGATGGAATGTGACTGATAGTGACTGAAGGTGACTGAAGGTGATGGAAGGTGACTGAAGGTGATGGAAGGTGATGAGAGGTGAGTGAAGGTGATGGAAGATTATGGAAGGTGACTGAAGGTGATGGAAGGTGATGAGAGGTGAGTGAAGGTGATGGAAGATTATGGAAGGTGACTGAAGGTGATGGAAGGTGACTGAAGGTAACTGAAGGTGATGGAAGGTGACTGAAGGTGATGGAATGTGACTGATAGTGACTGAAGGTGATGGAAGGTGACTGAAGGTGACTGAAGGTAACTGAAGGTGATGGAAGGTGATGAGAGGTAACTGAAGGTGATGGAAGGTGACTGAAGGTGATGGAAGGTGATGAGAGGTGAGTGAAGGTGATGGAAGATTATGGAAGGTGACTGAAGGTGATGGAAGGTGACTGAAGGTAACTGAAGGTGATGGAAGGTGACTGAAGGTGATGGAATGTGACTGATAGTGACTGAAGGTGATGGAAGGTGACTGAAGGTGACTGAAGGAAACTGAAGGTGATGGAAGGTGATGAGAGGTAACTGAAGGTGATGGAAGGTGACTGAAGGTGATGGAAGGTGATGAGAGGTGAGTGAAGGTGATGGAAGATTATGGAAGGTGACTGAAGGTGATGGAAGGTGACTGAAGGTAACTGAAGGTGATGGAAGGTGACTGAAGGTGATGGAATGTGACTGATAGTGACTGAAGGTGATGGAAGGTGACTGAAGGTGACTGAAGGTAACTGAAGGTGATGGAAGGTGATGAGAGGTAACTGAAGGTGATGGAAGGTGACTGAAGGTGATGGAAGGTGATGAGAGGTGAGTGAAGGTGATGGAAGATTATGGAAGGTGACTGAAGGTGATGGAAGGTGACTGAAGGTAACTGAAGGTGATGGAAGGTGACTGAAGGTGATGGAATGTGACTGATAGTGACTGAAGGTGATGGAAGGTGACTGAAGGTGACTGAAGGTAACTGAAGGTGATGGAAGGTGACTGAAGGTGATGGAAGGTGATGGGAGGTGAGTGAAGGTGATGGAAGATTATGGAAGGTGACTGAAGGTGATGGAAGGTGATGAGAGGTGAGTGAAGGTGATGGAAGGTGACTGAAGGTGATAGAAGGTAACTGAAGGTGATGGAAGGTGACTGAAGGTGATGGAAGGTGATGAGAGGTGAGTGAAGGTGATGGAAGATTGTGGAAGGTGACTGAAGGTGACTGAAGGTGATGGAAGGTGATGAGAGGTGACTGAAGGTGATGGAAGGTGACTGAAGGTGACTGAAGGTGATAGAAGGTGATGAGAGGTGAGTGAAGGTGATGGAAGATTGTGGAAGGTGACTGAAGGTGACTGAAGGTGATGGAAGGTGATGAGAGGTGAGTGAAGGTGATGGAAGGTGACTGAAGGTGATAGAAGGTAACTGAAGGTGATGGAAGGTGACTGAAGGTGATGGAAGGTGATGAGAGGTGAGTGAAGGTGATGGAAGATTATGGAAGGTGACTGAAGGTGATGGAAGGTGACTGAAGGTAACTGAAGGTGATGGAAGGTGACTGAAGGTGATGGAATGTGACTGATAGTGACTGAAGGTGATGGAAGGTGACTGAAGGTGACTGAAGGTAACTGAAGGTGATGGAAGGTGACTGAAGGTGATGGAAGGTGATGGGAGGTGAGTGAAGGTGATGGAAGATTATGGAAGGTGACTGAAGGTGACTGAAGGTGATGGAAGGTGATGAGAGGTGAGTGAAGGTGATGGAAGATTATGGAAGGTGACTGAAGGTGATGGAAGGTGACTGAAGGTAACTGAAGGTAATGGAAGGTGACTGAAGGTGATGGAATGTGACTGATAGTGACTGAAGGTGACTGAAGGTGATGGAAGGTGACTGAAGGTGATGGAAGGTGATGAGAGGTGAGTGAAGGTGATGGAAGATTATGGAAGGTGACTGAAGGTGATGGAAGGTGATGAGAGGTGAGTGAAGGTGATGGAAGGTGACTGAAGGTGATAGAAGGTAACTGAAGGTGATGGAAGGTGACTGAAGGTGATGGAAGGTGATGAGAGGTGAGTGAAGGTGATGGAAGATTATGGAAGGTGACTGAAGGTGACTGAAGGTGATGGAAGGTGATGAGAGGTGACTGAAGGTGATGGAAGGTGACTGAAGGTGACTGAAGGTAACTGAAGGTGATGGAAGGTGACTGAAGGTGATGGAAGGTGATGAGAGGTGAGTGAAGGTGATGGAAGATTATGGAAGGTGACTGAAGGTGATGGAAGGTGACTGAAGGTAACTGAAGGTGATGGAAGGTGACTGAAGGTGATGGAATGTGACTGATAGTGACTGAAGGTGATGGAAGGTGACTGAAGGTGACTGAAGGTAACTGAAGGTGATGGAAGGTGACTGAAGGTGATGGAAGGTGATGGGAGGTGAGTGAAGGTGATGGAAGATTATGGAAGGTGACTGAAGGTGATGGAAGGTGACTGAAGGTAACTGAAGGTGATGGAAGGTGACTGAAGGTGATGGAAGGTGATGAGAGGTGAGTGAAGGTGATGGAAGATTATGGAAGGTGACTGAAGGTGATGGAAGGTGACTGAAGGTAACTGAAGGTGATGGAAGGTGACTGAAGGTGATGGAATGTGACTGATAGTGACTGAAGGTGATGGAAGGTGACTGAAGGTAACTGAAGGTGATGGAAGGTGACTGAAGGTGATGGAAGGTGATGGGAGGTGAGTGAAGGTGATGGAAGATTATGGAAGGTGACTGAAGGTGATGGAAGGTGATGAGAGGTGAGTGAAGGTGATGGAAGGTGACTGAAGGTGATAGAAGGTAACTGAAGGTGATGGAAGGTGACTGAAGGTGATGGAAGGTGATGGGAGGTGAGTGAAGGTGATGGAAGATTATGGAAGGTGACTGAAGGTGACTGAAGGTGATGGAAGGTGATGAGAGGTGACTGAAGGTGACTGAAGGTAACTGAAGGTGATGGAAGGTGACTGAAGGTGATGGAAGGTGATGAGAGGTGAGTGAAGGTGATGGAAGATTATGGAAGGTGACTGAAGGTGATGGAAGGTGACTGAAGGTAACTGAAAGTGATGGAAGGTGACTGAAGGTGATGGAATGTGACTGATAGTGACTGAAGGTGACTGAAGGTGATGGAAGGTGACTGAAGGTGATGGAAGGTGATGGGAGGTGAGTGAAGGTGATGGAAGATTATGGAAGGTGACTGAAGGTGATGAGAGGTGAGTGAAGGTGATGGAAGATTATGGAAGGTGACTGAAGGTGATGGAAGGTGACTGAAGGTAACTGAAGGTGATGGAAGGTAACTGAAGGTGATGGAAGGTGACTGAAGGTGATGGAATGTGACTGATAGTGACTGAAGGTGATGGAAGGTGACTGAAGGTGACTGAAGGTAACTGAAGGTGATGGAAGGTGACTGAAGGTGATGGAAGGTGATGGGAGGTGAGTAAAGGTTATGGAAGATTATGGAAGGTGACTGAAGGTGACTGAAGGTGATGGAAGGTGATGAGAGGTGAGTGAAGGTGATGGAAGGTGACTGAAGGTGATGGAAGGTGACTGAAGGTGATGGAAGGTGATGGGAGGTGAGTGAAGGTGATGGAAGATTATGGAAGGTGACTGAAGGTGATGGAAGGTAACTGAAGGTAATGGGATGTGACTGGAGATGAATGTAGGTGATGGAAGGTGACTGAAGGTGATAGAAGTGACTGAAGGTGACTAAAGGTGACTGAAAGTGATGGAAGGTAACTGAAGGTGACTGAAAGTGAAAGAACGTGGCTGAAGGTGACTGAAGGCGATGGAACATGTCTGAAGGTGCCTGAAGGTGATGGAACGTGACTGAAAGTGACTGATGGTGATGGAACATGACTGAAGGTGATAGATCGTGACTGAAGGTGACTGAAAGTGACTGTAGGTGACTGAAGGTAATGAAACGTGACTGAAGGTGATAGAACGTGACTGAAGGTGACTGAACGTGACTGAAGTTGACTGAACGTGACTGAATGTGAAGGAACGTGACTGAAGGTGACTGAACGGGACTGGAGGTGAATGAACGTGACTGAAGTTGACATAACATCATATGGGCAATCCATATAGACTATACAAAACATTACTTCTGATATCACTCAATGTACCCGTATTGTTTTCATAAGTGTTAATCCATTCTCCCCTCGCATGAAAGGCTACATCTGTTGTTTTGATCGCTGTAGTTAATCTATCTAATTCTATAAAGTTGTTTTTATTCCTCCAATACCGTTCGTGTTTTCCATTTTCCATTTATGCCTTATTACATGGTGTCACACTTCACAATTTGGAGTTTTATTTTTGTTTACAGTTTCACTTTTAATACAGTTTTGCATTGTTGTTTATCTTATATTTTCTGATGTTTGTTTTTCTCTTTGTATCTAAAATAGTATTTTATGCCTTTATTGTTTTGTTCAATTTGTTTGGACACCTGCTTTTCATTGTGACATCGGGCATATATATAGAATACTATATATATATATATATATATATATATATATATATATATATATATACACATATTATATATATATATATATATATATACATATATATATATTTATATATATATATGATATACATATATATATATATATATATATATATATATATATATATATATATATATATATATATATATATATATATATATATATATATATATATATCTTTATATATATATATATATATATATATATATATATATATATATATATATATATATATATATATATATGAAAAATTTTAAGTAATTTTTATTTTTCCTAACATACTTACCGAGAATTACCTCTTCGGAGGGTCCTTGGACCTCTCTCAATCTCGACCAAGATTTCCCGTGCTACCCCCCCCCCCCTATTTCGCTCCCGATAGTTCCTACCCCCGCCGCCAGGATAATTCCTGCGGCCCGGATTAGGGCAGGTCACTGCTTTTCCCGGGACAGGATCTCATTAAGTCCTCCGTTTAGCCCGACTCGGCAATAGAAGAATGGCACTCGGGGACGGAAGGGAGGGCCATTACTCAGAGGTAATTCTCGGTAAGTATGTTAGGAAAAATAAAAATTACTTAAAATTTTTCATTTGTTCACACACGAATACTTTACCTCGAATTACCTCTTCGGAGACTTACACTTTAGGAGGCGGGAGAGCCATTCTGCCACTTGGTTAGGCACATGGTGCCTGGAGGGCTACGTAATGCGGGGGTACAGAGAGCGGATAGGGGGTAGCAGGGAAAACTTACGCTTATAATTTTAGGGTTACCTCTTGACATTTTCTCTACTGAGTCTTCTCCTGACGAAGTAGGGATGAGACTATTCACTTGTTGGGGACGTCTTCCAGCCTGCCACTACACAGCTTGGAGGGCGGCGATGACTGTCCCAATGGAGAATCCATCCAAAGACTTTCTTGAGTAGTCTTTGAGTTAGTGGGCCGTGAAGGTCGACTGGTGTGACCAAGTGCCGGCCTGCAGGATCTGGCCCACTGCCATATTTCTCTCAAAGGCCAAGGAAGTGCTCAGGCCTCTGATGTCATGGGGACGGGGAGTGCCTGGTACTGCCACCTTGTCTTCATCATAAGCCCTAGTGATGACTTGTCTCAGCCAGAAGGAAATAGTGTTCTTGGACACTTGCTTCTTATTAACGCCTGAAGAGACGAAGAGGTTCTTGGCACCCGGACGGAGATGGGCCGTCCTTTCCAGGTATTTCCTGATCGTCCTGACCGGGCATAACTTCAGGTCGTCCGTATTGCCTGTCTTGGGGATGGCTGGAAAAGAGAAACCTTCAAACCTCCGGTCCCAGACTGCTGGGTTCTGAGTCTTTGCTACAAAGGAGGGTACGAACTTGAAAGATACCTCCTTCTACCCTTTGGAGTGTGCCACGTCGTAGGAGAGACCGTGGATCTCACCTACCCTCTTAGCCGAAGCTAAGGCTAGCAAGAAGACTGTCTTGAGGGTGAGACCTTTGTCCCCGATATCTCTGAGTGGTTCAAAGGTCGGACGACACAACATTTTCAGGACCTTGGCCAGGTCCCATCTAGGCACTCTCCTGGCTTGGGGAGGGCAGGATTGTTCGAAACTTCTAATCAGCATCCCTATGTGTCTTGAGGTCCCCAGGTCGATGCCTTTCAGGAGAAAGACTTGGCCTAAGGCTGCTCGTACTCCTTTAATAGCCGGGATTGGCATTCCTATTTTATCCCTAAGGTACACTAGAAAATCAGCTATGTCAGGGACCGAGGCTTTGAGAGGTCTTATTTGTTTTGTCGCGCACCATTTCGTAAAGGCGGCCCACTTCGCCTGGTAGACTACGGTAGAGGATTTTCTTAGGTATAGGGACATCCTCTTGGCTGTGGAGGAGGAGTACCCCTCCTTCTTCAGGAGTCGCTCGATAGTCTCCAGGCGTGAAGGCGAAGAGAGAGAGGGTTGTCGTGGAACCTGAGGAAGTGCGGTTGACTCAGTAGATCTGACGTGACGGACAGAGGCCACGGCGGTTGACTCGATAGGTCTTTAGGTCCGCGAACTACTCTCTCTGTCTAGCCACCAGGGCGCTACCAAAGTCATCTGTAGGCTTCGAGCCACCTTTATTCTGCTGAGCCCATGTCTTATCAGCGTGAAAAGGGGGAAAACGTACACATCCAGATTGTCCCACTTGTTCTGAAAAGAGTCTTCTAAGGAATCTTTCGGGGTCTGGTACAGGGGGGCAATAGACTGGGAGTTGGGCGTTGAGGTTGTTGCAAAGCGGTCAACCACCGGGGAGCCCCATCGTTGAATGATGAGCTTGGCTATTCCTGGGGGAAGGGACCATTTTGTCCCTACTATGTGGCCCATTCTGCTGAGGCCGTCGGCCAGGGCGATTTACTTTCCGGGAAAGAACCTTGCTAACATCACCCCTTGATTCCCTATCACTCAGTCTTGATTCTCTATGGTGAGACCGCCCAACTCCTTCGATTACAAGTACCCTGCTTGTTTATGTATGCCATTACCGTGGTGTTGTTGCTCATCCACGCCACGGAGTTCCCCTTTAGCAGACTTGCGAAGTGTAGGCATGCCTTCTGGACTACTTCCAACTCCAGGACATTGTGTGGAGTTGTCTCTCCCCTTCCAACCAGGTCTCTCGTGCCGCTTCGTCGAGGGGAAGGGCTCCCCATCTCTGGTTGGAGGCGTCTGTGAACAGTAGGAACGGCTGACTAATGAGCCTGAGGTGTCATACCTTATTCTCCGAAGGGAAAAATTCTCCCCGAAAAAAGGTCTAATGTTATTCCCCAGTAGTTCATTCCGGTGGAAGGGGATAGATTTTGCTACTTCGGGTTGATTCAGTTCCCCAGATCCTTGCCAAACTGGAGGAGACTTCTCCCTTGTTCCTCCAAGAGGACCTTTGAGGCGGGAAGAAGCTACCAGCCGTCCAGGTATCTGCTAAGGCGAATGCCTCGTTCGTGGGCCCCCCTGCGACAGCCGTGGGGACTCTCACGAACACTTTGGGCGTTGTTGACAGACCAAAGAAAAAGGGGTCCTGAATTGCAGGAACTGGGAACCCTATTTCACCCGGAGGAACCTCCGACCCGAGGTGTGGACCGGAATCTGGAAGTATGCGTCCTTGGGGTCGATGGAATTCTACAATCTTTCTCCCTCAAGGACAGCCGGACCGAATTCTGCGTGTCCATTTAGAAGTCCGTCATCTTGACGAACCTGTTGAGAGCTGACAGATCTATAACCGGCCTCCCCCCCCCGGTCGCTTTCTCTGCCAGGAATAGTCGACTGTAGACACCTGGTCCTGGGAGAAGAACTTCTTCCATGGTACCCTTCTCTAGCATGGACAACACCTCCTCTTGAAGGGCGGTCCTCTTTAACGGGTCTTTAGGATCTAGCCATCTATCCGGTTGGCCGGAAAAGGCGTGGGTGGTTCCGTTAGGAATGAAAGTCCGTAGCCCTTCTTTAGTAAGGACACTGTCCAAGGTTCCGCTCCTTGAGCCCTCCATGCTTGCCAATGACGCCTGAGTCATCCTCCAACCCGAAGGTTGGGTGGGGATAGGGAGCCTCCCACTCTTCCCTTCTTATAGAGGGGAGGCCTGACCTGCCTCCCCTAGAGGTGGGGTAACCCGACCTGAAGGAGCTAGAAGGCGCTGGAGCTCCCCTGTGGAGGGGCTGAGGCGTTGCGGACCAGGAGGACGAGGGCTTCTCTCCTCGTAGTGCTGGTAGATGCTTGGGGTGTCGCGGCACTATCCGAGACAGATCTCTTCTAGGGTGGTCTCCTAGGAGTCGTAGGTCTGGGGACGTTAGCCTCCTTCTATTTCAAGACCTTCTCCACTATGGTTTCTCGTTCCTTCCGAGGAAACAGAGATTCTCCCCCCAAGGGAAAGCTGCGATGGGTCGCGTCCCCCTGTCTGGTGCCTACCAAGACACTTACGCCAGAACAGTGTTTCGCTTCCAGAACACCCAGTTAGCTGTTAGTGTGAGAGACTGAAAAGTCACTAACCTAAGGGTTGAAGGCCTTGCTGGACTTATAGTTTTATAATTTATTTATGAAAGATTTATTTTAATGTTGTTACTGTTCTTATATTTTATTTTTCCTTGTTTCCTTTCCTCGCTGGGCTATTTTCCTTGTTACGGCCCCGGGACTTATAGCATCCTGCTTTTCCTACTAGGGTTGTAGTTTAGCAAGTAATAATAATAACAACAACAACAATAATAATAACAATAATAACTTATTGCAGACTATTTATCTTCACGACTATCAGGGTCCCTGAAGTCTGGGCTTCTCGTTAAGAATTATTCTAGATGTCTAATGATGTCAATTCCTAAGAGATTTATTGCTCATGACGATCGATATCCTTTCAAGTGTAATACCAGAAAGAACATGAAGAGTAGCCACATTCGTGTAAAGGACACACCTGGCAATCATGTAAAAGAAAAAGATGATTATCTCAATATAAAACATGAATGGGTTTCCGTCTTTTTTTTTTTTTTTTTTTTTTTTTTTTTTTTTTTTTTTTTTTTTTTTTTTTTTTAATCGATTCCAATAGGGCACTCCCCGGTCACTTCGGTTCTGGAATCCCAGGCACTCCCTTGCGGTGGTACCGGTTTCCCCGGCGGGGAGTTCCGCACCCGGTTCGGGGTCAGAACCGGCAACGCCGTACCGTCGAGGACTACTGTTCGTGTATTCTCTCCGGGGGACGCGGACGCGGATCCTCGTGGGCTGCCCCAACGGAGGGAACCGTTCCTTTTAAGTCCGAGGGCCGAACCAGCTGCGCTGATTCGGCCAGGCTGCCCGTAAATAAGCCCGCTTACACCTGCGGGCGGGCTGGGGGACGCGGACGCGGATCCCCGTGGGCTGACCCGACGGAGGGAACCGTCCCTTTTAAGTCCGAGGGCCGAGCCATCTGTGCTGATTCGGCCAGGCTGCCCGTAAATAAGCCTGCTTACACCTGCGGGCGGGCTGGGGGACGCGGACGCGGATCCCCGTGGGCTGACCCGACGGAGGGAACCGTTCCTTTTACGTCCGAGGGCCGAGCCAGCTGTGCTGATTCGGCCAGGCTGCCCGTAAATAAACCCGCTTACACCTGCGGGCGGGCTGGGGGACGCGGACGCGGATCCTCGTGGGCTGACCCGACGGAGGGAACCGTTCCTTTTACGTCCGAGGGCCGAGCCAGCTGTGCTGATTCGGCCAGGCTGCCCGTAAATAAGCCCGCTTACACCTGCGGGCGGGCTGGGGGACGCGGACGCGGATCCTCGTGGGCTGACCCGACGGAGGGAACCGTTCCTTTTAAGTCCGAGGGCCGAACCAGCTGTGCTGATTCGGCCAGGCTGCCCGTAAAGAAGCTCGGTTACACCCGTTGGCGGGGTGAACCGGAGGCTTCGCGGTCTTACGCCTGCCTGAAGAGGCCTTCTCGCATTTCTCCCTGCGAGGGTTATATCTGCGTCTGGAGGATGGCCTTCGTGGTGAGAAAAAACCCTGGGTTGTCGGTCCGGGGGACGCTGCAAGACAGACCTGGGGGGCTCTTTCTCGGCGAGGCCCTCGGCTGCAGAAGAGACTGAAAAATACGCTAAGAGACTGGAGAAGAATTAGAGACATTTTCCCCCACATGGGGTCATCAGCGGAGACGTGGCCTGCTTGCACCAGGACTCCGTCTCCCCACACACTCCCGAAAGTAGTACTTACCTCGAACTACTTCTTAAGAGTTATCTTCTACACAATAAACCAACCTCGTCTCCTACTCTGGGTAGGAGAGGGTGGTAGGGAAGCTCAGCCCGGCGGGACGCCCGGCGCTAGTCTTCTTAGGCGAACCCTTCGTCGCCCACTTCCTCTTGGTGCTATACCGCACCCACTCAAATTCTTGGGGAAGAGCAATGGGCACTTCCCCGCAACTGACTTACCTCGTCCCCTACTCTGGGTAGGGGAAGATGGCTGTATAAGAATCTCTATTCGACGAGGCATCGGGAATTAAGTTGGCGTAGAGAGGCTCGTCTTCCTACGAGCCTCTTGGATGTATTCTTCCTTTTAGTGCCGAAGTGCACTCACTGCACTACGTTCCAGGACCAGTAGTCCTGACACGTGGTTGAAGAGGAACATAAGCTGCCCCTACACGGCAACACCGAGGATAAGGGGAGGAAGAACGATTTCTTGTAAAAAGTTTTCCTTTCAGCTATCAATTCCTTGAAGAAAATCAAGGAATACAGTTCCATAACGCACACAACGCACGACACAAGCACTAAGGGAATGAATTAAACACCGGGTAAGGACACGGTTGAAAAGTGAACGCACAGGAACACTTGGGAGGTACACTGCGAAAAAACACAAGTCCGTACACTGGGAACACGTGGGATCACAACGCGCCAAAGGATCGAGAGAGTGAGATGATTCGCATCTCACGACCAAGGACTTAATGGGATCCTGTCCCGGGAAAAGCAGTGACCTGCCCTAATCCAGGCCGCAGGAATTATCCTGGCGGCGGGGGTAGGAACTATCGGGAGCGAGATAGGGGGGGGGGGGTAGCACGGGAAATCTTGGTCGAGATTGAGAGAGGTCCAAGGACCCTCCGAAGAGGTAATTCGAGGTAAAGTATTCGTGTCGGAACAAATATATATATATATATATATATATATATATATATATATATATATATATATATATCTTTATATACATATATAACCCGACACTTGGCCTTTATTAAACACCGTAGTTAAGTGAAACAATATTTGATAAAATAGAATAAAATAATTGGGGTTTATTCAGTCAATTATCAGTATCGTAAGTCAATGAATGATTGCAATAAGTGTACCAACGCGGTTAAGAATGACGGCTAAATTGAGATAATTATATAATTGATTCTTATTCATATCAATTACGTTAATAAATGAAGTAAATAATTAGGTAAATGCAGATATTATCCATTGTTCCGGTATAATGCTACAAATGATAATAAATAATAAATGAAGCTGAACAATATCTCCATTTTTGGGCATGAATAATCTCTCTCTCTCTCTCTCTCTCTCTCTCTCTCTCTCTCTCTCTCTCTCTCTCTCTCTCTCTCTATATATATATATATATATATATATATATCTAAAAATAACATTTTCCCCTAAAATGCAGATAGTAACCTGCTTTATTTATTATTTTTAATTATTTAGAGGATTTAATTGTGATAATATATATATATATATATATATATATATATATATATATATACTGTATATATATATACATATATATAAATATATATATATATATATATATATATATATATATATATATATATACAAAGCAAGTTATAGACAAAAATGCAGAGCAGTGGACAATAAATGCAAAAGAGCAAAAATAAAATGGATAGAAGACCTGTGTAAAACATGTGAGGAATGTTTCAGAAACGGCCATTCAAGAGAGCTATTCACCGCAGTAGACAGATTAACAAGGGGTTGGAAAAACAATGGAATTGCTGTAAGAGATGCAGATGGCAACAAGGTATCAGCAACGGCTGATGTTGAGAAGATCTGGAAGACGCACTACGAGGAACAACTAAAAGGAAGTGGAAGACGGGTAACTGGAGAAGATTATCCAGAACTAAGAGGAGAGCTAAGGAACATACAGGAAACGCCAGATCTCCTGATAGAAGAAGTGGGAAAAGCTTTAAGAGCTATGTCAAGTGGGAAAGCACCAGGAATAGATGGACTACCAAAGGAATTGCTTGAAGCTGGCGGTGAGATGGTAGAAAGATGGTTGTGTGATTTATGCAGGGATATAGTTGATGGACAAGCAGCTCCAAATGATTGGATTGAAAACATTATAATTCCAACACACAAGAAAGGGGACACCACCTTATGCAAAAATTATAGGCCTATCAGTCTATTACCACATGCTTATAAAGTTTTAGCAAAAATCATACAAAGTAGAATAGCAAGGCAAGAAGAGGAAATAATTGATGAGAGTCAAGCAGGATTTAGGGCGGGTAGAGGAACAATCGATCATGTATTCCCCTTCTCACAAATCATAGAAAAATTCTGGGAGAAGGAAAAAGATCTGTATTGTGTATTTATTGACTTCAGGCAAGCGTTTGACTCCATATGGAGGGAAGGAATGATTAGGATTTTGAAGGAATGGGGATTAGAACCAAAAATACTGGAAACCATCAGGAGATTGTATGAAAGGACATCGGCTAGAGTAAGAAAAGGAAAGTGTTTGACAGAAGAGTTCACAACCACTGGTGGGGTTATACAGGGTTGCCCACTATCACCACACCTCTTCAACATATACTTGGAATGGGTTATGAGAATGGCACTTGGAGATTATGAGGGTGGCATAGATATAGGAGGGACAAAAATATCTAACATGAGGTATGCAGATGACATAGTGCTTTTAGCAGAAACTAAGGAGGAACTACAGAGAGTATTGAGAATGGTGGAGGAGCAGTGCAGTAGGTATGAATTAGTGATAAAGTAGATTGGAGAAAACCGAATAAGTATGAAGAATTGGACGCAGAAAGATGAGAGGGAAAGAAGATATAGCTAGA
>NC_090727.1:70168946-70174068 GCF_036898095.1 Palaemon carinicauda | reverse complement strand
TCATTCCTTCATTAAGGGGTTGGTTGCCTGATTCATCCTTTCTAATGCCTTCCATCAAAGGCATCCTCTTCCACCAAACCTTTTCTCTCCATATCATCCTTCTCTCTCTCTCTCTCTCTCTCTCTCTCTCTCTCTCTCTCTCTCTCTCTCTCTCTGTCTCACCGTTATTCCTCCATTAAGGGCAGGTTACCCGATGCACACTCTCCAATGCCTTCTATCAAAGGCATCCTCTTCCACCAAACCTCTTCTCTCCATATCATCCTTCTCTCTCTCTCTCTCTCTCTCTCTCTCTCTCTCTCTCTCTCTCTCTCTCTCTCTCTCTCACCGTTATCCCTACATTAAGGGGTCGGTTACCTGATGCACACTCTCCAATGCCTTCTATTAAAGGCATCCTCTTCCACCAAACCTCTACTCTCCATATCATCCTTCACCTGTCTACCTCTAAGTCTTTTCCCCCTTACAGGTTCCTCCCAAGCCCTCCTCACTCCCTTCGCACCATCCATCAGCAACACATGTCCCCACCATCTCAGTCGTGACACTCCTATCACCTCTGTAATTTTTACTAAGCCTGCCATTCTTCTTACTCCATCTTAGTAGTGATATAAAATATAAAGATATAAATGCATGGAAGTTATTGCTTCTAATTAGTAAACCAGATATGTATGTAGAACGTGGTTTTCATGACTTTTACCTTGAGAGAAATAGAACTATTGATTTAACAAAATTCTGTTACTTTTCTTTTGTCTGTCGTTTTTCTGTTAAAATACACACTATGCTTGATATCAGAACATGTTAAAATACACACTAGCACCATCTATTGCTTGATATCAGAACATGTTAAAATACACACTAGCACCATCTATTACTTGATATCAGAACATGTTAAAATACACCCTAGCACCATCTATTGCTTGATATCAGAACATGTTAAAATACGAACTAGCACCATCTATTGCTTGATATCAGAACATGTTAAAATACACACTAGCATCATCTATTGCTTGATATCAGAACATGTTAAAATACACACTAGCACCATCTATTGCTTGATACCAGAACATGTTAAAATACACACTAGCACCATCTATTGCTTGATATCAGAACATGTTAAAATACACACTAGCACCATCTATTGCTTGATATCAGAACATGTTAAAATACACACTAGCACCATCTATTGCTTGATATCAGAACATAATTATAAAGAATGTAAATAACTCGTGGAATAGTGGTTTATATAAATAAGAAAGGAATCACTGATATTTCCAGGGGTTAATTTGAATACAGTCTTCAAATTCTCGACGTGGTTAGTTTGCATATATGAAATGTATAATATTGATATAATGATTATAAATAAATGAGCAATGTGAACGTGAAATTTCAGAGAGAGAGAGAGAGAGAGAGAGAGAGAGAGAGAGATGAGAGAGAGAGAGAGAGAGAGAGAGAGAGAGAGAGAGAGAGAGAGGGATTTTAGCTCATCCCCAGAAACTCCATTTGCTCTTGGGTAGAGCTATTTATTTTAAGCATTTAGAGAGTTCTCATGATCTTGTCTAACTTATTCTTGAACTCGTTTACCGTGTTACTGTTTACTACATCCGCTGGAACTCTATTCCATGTATTTGCTATTTTGTATGTAAAGAAATTGCCACATTGAGAGAGAGAGAGAGAGAGAGAGAGAGAGAGGGAGAGAGAGAGAGAGAGAGAGAGAGAGAGAGAGAGAGAGAAATAAACTTGTTGATAAGAAAATGATGGAAGAAAATGAGAGGAGACAATGAAATGCTACATTTTTTTAATGAGTCAAATGAGCTCCTTAAGTTACAAGTTCAATCATGGCGGCCATTAAGCAAATTATTCGTTTTTTTTCCTACCACAATCTTTATTAATTACAGCACATTATTCCGTTTTCACTACGACCATATTTATTAATTAAAACCGTTGTTACGTTTAATTCATTACTAATACAGAGGAATTAACAACTGAATTACATAATACGAATTAAGTATTACGATATTTTCACGGGTTATTCAAAAAGTTGTAGGTCACGTAAAATTGAAGAAAGGAAGCTAGTATGGAGGTAAAGTAGATATATAAAGCAAGTTTAAAGGTTTAAAGATCACTCATGAATGGTAGAGGCAAGGGCAGTGGCTACTTTCCTCTTGGCAAGGGTAGGAGAGACTCTTTAGCTATGGTAAGCAGCTCATCTAGGAGGACAGTCCAAAATCAAACCATTGGTCTCTAGTCTTGGGTAGTGCCATAGCCTCTGTACTATGGTCTTCCACTGTCTTGGGTTAGAGTTCTCTTGCTTAAGGGTACACTCGGGCACACTGTTCTATCTTATTTCTCTTCCTCTTCTTGCCCTATCAAGCAGGACAATATACATGTGATCAGCGCCCAAGGCACCTCTCCACCCAAGCTAGGACCAAAGAAGGCCAGGCAATGGCTGCTGATGACTCAGCAGATAGACCTATAGGCTCCCCCAAAACTACCTTCCTTAGCTCACAAGGATGGTGAGGTTGCATCGACCAAAGGAACTAACGAGTTTGAGCGGGACTCGAACCCCAGTCTGGCGATCACCAGGCCAAGGACGTTACCAACAGGCCACCACAAAGGAATGCTGCAAAAGGCCATGAATTATGGTTTACAGTACTCCGCGTGATGATGACTGATGGCGCTAACCGACATAATATATACGAGGAGAGGATTAGCTATTTTCATACACGTAAACCTTTTACGAAGGTTTCTGTTTTGTAATTAAGATACTTAAAAAAAGCTAGAAAACAAAATATATGACCGATGATGATGATGATTATTATTATTATTATTATTATTATTATTATTATTAGGTAAGCTACAACCCTAGTTGGAAAAGCAATATGCTATAAATCCAAGGGCTCCAACGGGGAAAAATAGCCCAGTGAGGAAAGGAAATAAGGATATAAATAAACGATATGAGACATAATGAACAATTAAAATAACATATTTTAAAAACAGTAACAACATCCAAACAGATATTTCATATATAAACTATAAAAAGATTTAAGTCAGCCTGTTCAATATAAAAAACATTTGCTGCAAGTTTGAACTTTGGAAGTTCTACCTATTCAACTACCAGATTAGGAAAATCATTCCACAAATTGTCTAAGTTGCAGTATGTGAAAATAACAACACAAATTATCGAATAATAATACAAGGGAAATACATTCCTATACAAAACTACAGCAAGATACAAAGTATCAGCAATGAACTTATGGATAAAAGGTTAATCAACGAGACAAAAATATCACTTGGAGGGGCACTCAGTAGAGCGCAGACCTCCACCGTGGCCTCTTGCTTGACCGTGACCTTGACCTTTGACCTTTATATGTATTATTTGGCGTGGATTTTCGTACACTCATATATGAGCCACGTTTGAAGTCTCTGTGACAACAATGTCCAAACTTATGGCTGATTACGTGAATTGGAGATTTTGCTTGATCGTGACCTTGACCTTTGACCTTAACATGTATTAATTGGCGTGGATTTTCATACACTCAAATATGAACAAGTTTGAAGTCTCTGTGACAACGATGTCCAAACTGATGGCTGATTACGTGAATTGGACATTTTGCTTGACCGTAACCTTGACCTTTGACCTTGACCTTCCAAAATGTAATCATTTCCAGCTTTTTACATAGCAGTTAATCCCTGCAAGTTTCATTAGAATACGATTAAAACTGTGACTAGGAAGCTCTTCACAAACAAACAAACAAACACAAACAAGGGTAAAACATAACCTCCTTCCAACCTCGTCGGCGGAGGTAAAGCACCTACCTATCCTACATAATAAAGTAACCCTCACTCTTAAATAATCTCTAGGAAAACTTTTACTTCTCCAACTTTCTTTCTCCTTCAATAAAAAGTCTTTTTTTTTCTTTCCCTCAAAAGACTTCCCATTAGCTAGGGGCTAGTTTCTGCTAGCCAATAGCATCATCCCTTATCATCTTCTCCGCTTCTTATCCTGTTTTAACGGCCACTCATCATGTTTGAACAGGGTTGCCAGGTTTTCTAAATGTGAAAAGGTCAACTTCTAATCAAGAGAAGCTTTAAAAGGACAACCCCTTAGTAGAAAAAGGCCAAATATATAATATTTAAGGCCCGCATTTTTTTTTTCATATTACTTAAGGCCAACCAATTTGAAAATAAAGGTCAAATTTGAGGTTTTTTGGCCTGAAAAAAGGCCAAACTGGCAACGCTGGTTGAAAGTAGTCTTGGAAACCCCTCTTTCCCCAAAGGGCTTTTTTATATTTAAGTTCCTACTTGTACCCTCATCTTATTCATGCTATTCATTCTCTTCCGCAATTAAAAATGCATCATCATCTACCAAATGCTCTTACTAGGCAGTAATTACCTCCGTCAATGAAGTTGGAAGGAGGTTATGTTTTACCCATTGTTTGTGTGTTTGAGTGTGTGTTTGTTTGTGAACAGCTCCCTGGCTACAATTTTAACCGTAGAGCAATGAAACTTGCAGGGATTAACTGTTATGTAAAAAGCTGAAAATGATTAAACTTTTGAAAGTCAAAGTAAAAGGTCAAGGTCACGGTCAAGCAAAATATCCAATTCACGTAATCAGCCGTAAGTTTGGACATCGTTGTCACGGAGACTTCAAAATGGTTCATATTTTAGTGTATGAAAATCCACACAATTAATACATGTTAAGGTCAAAGGTCAAGGTCAAGAAATAAGCTGCCGCGGAGGAGGTCTGCGCTCTATTGAGTGCCTCTCTAGTTCAGTAATTATCTTGTATTCAACACTGTATGGAGAGACTTGAAAGAGCCAAGCGAAGTCATAAAATGATTTCTATGTTCTTTTATAGCTTAAGCAACACTCGTTAGCCTTTAAACCGAGGTCGTAAATCGAGGAATAACTCGACGCAGCTCATTCGAGTTACGGTTTCGTAGTACTTATATAGTTTTAGTGCTATAAATAATTTATATATTATATAAAAGCATCTTTTTCCCCCTAGCCCCTTTACTGATTGGTCTAAATATTCTAAAATGAGAATGGGTTAGTTTATACAACTTTAGTAATCGATAAAATTGATATTAAGAAGAAAATAAATGTCAGTAAATATAAAACAAATGTT
>NC_090727.1:70151446-70163946 GCF_036898095.1 Palaemon carinicauda | reverse complement strand
AGCCTGCAGGAATCTCTCAGGAGGACAATGCAAGGGAAAAAAGCCCGAGCATTCCAGTTGCAGGTTCCGGTTTTGGGGAACGGAGGAAAGTCAAACCTAAGCGAAGAAACTGTCGTCCAAGCCAGATTGGCATCAACTTTTCTGGTTTGCCACGGCCAAGTGAGATGGAGACACCAGAACAGGATGAAAACAGCCCTGAGCAGAAGATGTCGGAAGAGGAAATCAAAGAAATCTTCGCCGAACTGATGAAGAAAGAAAAGGAGCTCAAACATAAGGAAGAGACAGTACAAATGAGAGAAGACGCATTAAATGAAGCAGTCCATAATGAAGATAAAATGTTATTGCACTTTAAGGAAAAAGAAGAATATTTCGAACGTCTTCAAGAACATTATGATGAACAGCAAACTAATCTATTGGAAAGGATAAGAGAAGTAAATGCAGAGAAAGAGAAGGTAGATAAAATTGCCGAAGAACTTTGTGGTGAAATTCAAAAGAAAGAACAGGAATTACAAGAGTATGTCAACCAAAAGGAGGAGTACTTTGAACGTCTTCAGGATGATTTGGAAGGACAAGAAACCATTCTGGCACAGAGAAACAAGGATCTCGATGAAAAGGAGGACAGATTAGATCAAATTGCGAAAGATTTGGATGCGAGGGAAGTGTCCATTGAAGAAGAACATGCTGAGCTTTCCGAAGAAAGGCGTGAGTTTGAGAAACTCATAGAACTTAGTGGTGAAATTCAAAAGAAAGAACAGGAATTACAAGAGTACGTCAACCAAAAGGAGAAGTACTTTGAACGCCTTCAGGATGATTTGGAAGCACAAGAAACCCTTCTGGCTCAGAGGAGCAACGATCTCGATGAGAAGGAAGAGAGACTAGGCAAAATTGCGAAAGATTTGGATGCAAGGGAACTGTCCATTGAAGAGGAACATGCTGAGCTTTCGGAAGAAAGAGAGGAGGTAGCCAAACAGAAAGAATTCATTCGGACTGAATTAGAAAAGATAAATGAATTGACTCAAAATTTGAACGCAAGGGAATGCGCGCTGAAAGCAGCAAACGAGGAGCTCTCAAAACAAAAGGAAATTTTTGATGAACACATTTTGGAACAACAAAAAATTTATCAAAGTGAATTTGGAAAGCTCGAGAAAGTAGCAGAAGATCTAAATAAAAGGGAATGTTTGCTTGTAGAAGAGAGAGAAAATCTTAAGCGTGAAAATAATGCTAGGAAACATGAAGAATATAAATCCTTGGATGAGAAGCAAGAAAATTTGCAGAGGCTTGAAGCCGTTCTTGCTGAGAGAGAGCGAAAGATCAAAGTAGAATCTTCTCAATTTGGAAAATTGCAAGAACAGTTAAAGGAAAAGGAACTTGAATTGGAAGCATATGCCAAGAATTTAGAAAAAGACAGAGAACAATTCAACAGAAATTTGCTGGAACAAAGAAAATTGCAAGAAGAGTTTATGTTAAAGAAAAAGCATTTAGATGCGTATGCTATGGATCTAACGAAGAAGACAGAAGAGTTTAACAGGAATGTGTTTAACCAAGGACAATTGCGCGAACAGTTAAAGGAAAAGGAAACTGAATTTGAAGCATATGCCAAGGAACTAACGAACAAGAGAGAAGAATTTAACAGGCGTGTAATGGAACACGAAAAATTCCAAGAACAGTTGAAAGAAAAGGAACGCGAATTGGAAACCCATGCTAAGGATCTAACGAGGAGAGAAGAGTTGAACAGAAAAACGTTGGATCAAGTAGAATGGCAAGAGGAGTTGAAGAAAAAGGAACTTGAATTGGAAGCTCATACCACAGACCTAGCAAACGAGAGAGAAGAGTTTAACAGATATGTTTTGGAACAAGAAAAATTGCAAGAAGAATTGAAGGAAAAGGAAAAATATTTGGAAGCACACGCCAAGGATCTAACGAAGCAGAGAGCACAGTTCAACAAAGATATGTTGGAACATGAACTAAGTATCGATTATCAGACGCAGCAAAGAAAGTTGAAGGAAACAGCCGATAAACTGAAAGAAGAAAAAGCTAGACTCGTAAAGTTCAATGAAAAACTAACGAAGGCCGTAGATGATTACAACACCAAATCTAAGAAAGAAGATGAAGAGTACGACATTAGATATGCTGAACTGGTAGAAGGCGAGCGAGAATTGGAAATAAAGCTGAGATTAATAGAAATTACTGACCCAAGAGATCTCTTCATAGAGAAGATAGAATTCAATAACCAAGTCATTGGACATCAATACCTCTATGATACGGAGTTAAAGAAACTAAAAGAAATTGCTCTGGAATTAAATGAGAAGGAAGCTAACATAGTAAAAGAGCGTGAGAGTCTGCAGCAGGCGAAGGAAGTTTTCGGTAAACAGATGATGGAACAAAATGAGGAAATGCAGCGACTGAAAGATAGAATCGAGAACTATAAGATCGAAAGGGAGGAGGAGTTGAAATTGAAAGAGGAGAGTTTAGATAGGCTGCAAGAGACACTCTTGGCTGAACACCAAAAACTCGGCGAAAGGAACGCTAATTTGGACGAAATGATGAGAAAACTGAAAAAACAAGATTCTGTGTTGCAGAAAGAGCATGAGAAAATTCTAAAGACCACACAAATGTTCACCAACACCCGAAAAGCCTTAGAAAGGAGAGAAGAAGAAGTGAGGAGACTGGAGGTGATCCAGGAGGAAAAAGTGAGGGAACAGCTGGAAGAGGTGAAAGCAAGGCAAATTATGTTGGAGCATGAAGAAAAGGAATTGTGGTTCAACTTTGAAAATATGAAAAAGGATTTGAAGGAAAGAGGGATTGTGTTAGAACAGCAAGAGAGGGAGATCGAGAAGGCGCAAGATAAGTTGAATAAGGATATTGTGGATCACGAAGAGGTGGCTAGGAAAGCAGGCGAAAATCGCCAGCTCTATTGGGCGTTGAACCAAAGGGACGAGAGACTGCAAAAACTAGAAGGAGATTTGAGAGCGAGAGAAGAGGAATTTAGAGCTCAAATTGCTGAGGAGAGTTTGAAACGGGAGGAAAGGGAGAAATGGCTGCACGAGAGAATAACCGTGATGGAAGAGGAGCTCAGGGAAAGAGAAGCTATTTTGAGAGAAAATGAGGAAAAGAACAGGAGGAAAGAGGACGAAATTAAATCTATTCAAACGAAATTGGAGGAGGGGATGAGAGAGAAAACGAAGGCCCTGAAAGAAAGGGAAGAATTGACACAGAAAGAGGAGGTCAAAATGGCAGTTCTTCGAGACGAACTAAGAAAAGAAAAAGAAGAGTATTTACGAATGTTGAAAACCCGCTTACAATGCGAAGCCGACGAAAGGCTTCGAAAACAGAAATTCTTGGACGATCAATTAAAGATGTTACAGAAAAAGGAACAGGAACTGCGGGGGAAAGAATTCTATCTGGAAAAGAAATTTGAAGGGATGTGGAGGGAAAAAGAGCGAGAGGTGAACGCGGCAATGAGGAAACAACACGAGTTGTTCTATGAAGAGGTAGCAAAAATTAGAAATCAGAACATTGCAAAAATCTACGAAGAGCTAAAACATTGTGGTTCTCTCTCCGAAGCAGAAAAGAATGTATACGAAAATCATCTCAGAGTGAAGGAACTGGGGGAAGACCTTAAGAACAAGGAAAAATTGATGGGAATTCAGTTTGCTGAAAGAATGGAACAGATGAACCAATTATTGGAACAAAAAGAATTTGCTTTGGTAGCAAGAGAGCAACAAATGCTCAATGCCCTAGCAAGAACAGAGCAGAGGAATAATATGGAAGAGAAGAGACTCATGGACACTAAACAACATTTGGAGGAGCAAGAAAGAATATTAAGAGCTATCACACACTTCCAGGATGAATGCAAAAATGGATTGGTGAAATTCGAGTAAATTTGCTAGTTTTTTGTTTCCTGTAATAAAAGATAAAAAACTAAAAAAAATAAAAAAAAATAAAAAAAAAAAAATGAAAAAAAATAAAAAATGAAAAAACCAGAAAAAAAAAATTGAAATAGAAAAATGATAAAAACAGCGGCTTTCAAGAAATAGTGACAATGCATAGTGGGGAAAGATTTAGTCGAGAAAGAAGAAGAAGATAGCAACCGTCTAAAAGACTGGCTTTGCAAAGCGAGATGACTTTTCTCGGCGAACCAGGACCGAGTTCTTTTGCATCGGTTAGGATAACCTAGAGGACCGGCTTTGCATGGTCAAGAAACTGAGCCTTTTCAATATGTAAATGTTCCTTGATAAAGATCTTCTTGTACAATTTCTTTATCTTGTGGGCATATGGTTGCATATCTAGATATATTCTTAGAGATAACTGTTATCATGTAGTTACACTGTGGGAATAATCTAGATGATCGCCTTTGTATATGAAAATGGCTTAGTTCCTTGTATCATGCCTTGTTCCTTGATAAATATCTTCTTGTACAAGATATTTGTCAGGTGGACAAATGGTCGGTTATCTAGATATATTCTTTCAGATAGCTTCTTCTTCTTCCCAGCTGGTTCCCATTTTTATATGGCGTCGCCGTTGCGGATGAGCCGTTTCCATCTTTTTCTATTCTGCGCTTCTGCCTCATCAATCCCCTTCTCCTGTAAGTCTCCTCTCACACAGTCCCTCCATCTCTTTCTTGGTCTCCCTCTTCTTCTTCTTCCCTGAACCTCCATCTCCATAGTATGTCTCCCAACGTGGTCCTCATCTCTCCTCATCAGGTGTCCATACCATCTCAGCCTCCCTTCCTGCACTTTCTTTAAGATATTCTTTCAGATAGCAAACACCTAAAAGATTGGCTTTGTAAAGCTATAAGACTTTTGTGGGCGACAGAGGAGCGAGTTCTTTTGCATCGGTTAGGATAATCTAGAGGACCGGCTATGCATGGTCAAGAAACTGAGCCTTTTCAATATGGAAATGTTCCTTGATAAAGATCTTCTTGTACAATTTCTTTATCTTGTGGGCATATGGTTGCATATCTAGATATATTCTTAGAGATTAGTATGTTCTTAGGTAGTTGTTCTGTGGGAATAATCTAAACGACCACCTTTCCATATGATAATGGCTTAGCTTCTTCTATCATGCCCTGTTCTTGATAAATATCTTCCTGTACAAGATATTTGTCAGTGGAACAAAGGTATGACACAAGAAGCTTAGACATTTTCATATGTAAAGGTGGTCATCTAGATTATTCCCACAGAACAACTACCTAAGAACATACTAATCTCTAACAATATATCTAGATATCCAACCATATGCCCACAAGATAAAGAAATTGTACAAGAAGATCTTTATCAAGGAACATTTGCATATTGAAAAGGCTCAGTTTCTTGACCATGCAGAGCCGGTCCTCTATATCATTCTAACCAATGCAAAAGAACTCGCTCCTCTATCACTACAAAAGTCTTCTCGCTTTACAAAGCCAGTCTTTTAGGTGACCTGGGGGCAGAAATAAACCACAGAATACAAGCAGGATGGAAGAATTGGAAAAAAGAATTGGAAAAAAAGTGCGTGGGGTACTATGCGACAAGAAAATAAAGGTTAAGTTGAAAGGTAAAGAACACAGGACAGTTGTGAGATCGGCAATGATGTATGGAGCGGAGATGTTGGCAATAAAGAAGACAGAAGAGAAGAAGAGGATGTGGCGGAGATGAGAATATTGAGATGGATGTGTGGGGTGACAAGAAGAGATAAGATATGGAATGAGGTAATCAGGGGTACCACAGGAGTTAGAAAACTATCAGATAAGATTCAAGAAAGTAAACTGAGGTGGTATGGTCATGTCATGAGAATAGATGAACAGTATATTGGGAGAAGAGTGATGGAAATGGAGGTACAGGGAACGAGAAGGAGAGGGAGACAAAAGCGAAGGTGGGTGGACTGTATCAAGGATGACCTTTGATCAAAGGGATTAACCGGTGATGAGGTGTGGGACAGAGGTAGATGGAGAAAGCTGACCAGAAACATCGACCCCACATAGAAGTGAGAAAAGATGTAGACAAAGAAGAAGAAGAAGAAGAAGAAAAGATATTTGTCAGGTGGACAAATGGTCGGTTATATAGATATATTCTTTCAAATAGCAAACACCTAAAAGACTGGCTTTTTAAAGCGAGAAGACTTTTGTGGTCGATAGAGGAGCGAGTTCTTTTGCATTGCTTAGAATAATATAGAGGACCGGCTTTGCATGGTCAAGAAACAGCCTTTTCAATATGCAAATGTTCCTTGATAAAGATCTTCTTGTACAATTTCTTTATCTTGTGGGCACATGGTTGCATATCTAGATATATTGTTAGAGATTAGTATGTTCTTCGGTAGTTGTTCTGTGGGAATAATCTAAACGACCACCTTTACATATGAAAATGGCTTAGCTTCTTGCATCATTCCCTGTTCCCTATAAATATCTTCCTGTACAAGATATTTGTCAGTGGAACAAAGGTATGACACAAGAAGCTTAGCCATTTTCATATGTAAAGGTGGTCATTTAGATTATTCCCACAGAACAACTACCTAAGAACATACTAATCTCTAAGAATATATCTAGATATCCAACCATGTGTCCACAAGATAAAGAAATTGTACAAGAAGATCTTTATCAAGGAACATTTGCATATTGAAAAGGTTCAGTTTCTTGACCATGCAAAGCCGGTCCTCTATATTATTCTAACCAATGCAAAAGAACTCGCTCCTCTATCACCACAAAAGTCTTATTGCTTTACAAAGCCAGTCTTTTAGGTGTTTGCTATCTGAAAGAATATATCTAGATTACCGACCATTTGTCCACCTGACAAATTTCTTGTCCTCTTTTTCTTCTTTGTCTACATCTTTTCTCACTTCTATGTGGGGTCGATGTTTCTGGGCAGCTTTCTCCATCTACCTCTGTCCCACACTTCATCACCAGTTAATCCCTTTGATCGAAGGTCATCCTTGATACAGTCCACCCACCTTCGCTTTTGTCTCCCTCTCCTCGTTCCCTGTACCTCCATTTCCATCACTCTCCTCCCAATATACTGTTCATCTATTCTCATGACATGATCATACCACCTCAGTCTACTTTCTTGGATCTTATCTGATAGTTTGCTAACTGCTGTGGTACCCCTGATTACCTCATTCCGTATCTTATCTCTTCTTGTCACCCCACACATCCATCTCAACATTCTCATCTCCGCCACATCCTCTTCTTCTCTTCTGTCTTCTTTATTGCCAATGTCTCCGCTCCATACATCATTGCCGGTCTCACAACTGTCCTGCGTTCTTTACCTTTCAACTTAACCCTTATTTTCTTGTCGCATAGTACTCCACACACTTTTTTTTCCAATTCTTTTTTCCAATTCTTCCATCCTGCTTGTAATCTGTGTTTTATTTCTGCCCCCAGGTCACCTAAAAGACTGGCTTTGTAAAGCGAGATGACTTTTGTGGCGATAGAGGAGCGAGTTCTTTTGCATTGGTTAGAATAATATAGAGGACCGGCTTTGCATGGTCAAGAAACTGAGCCTTTTCAATATGCAAATGTTCCTTGATAAAGCTCTTCTTGTACAATTTCTTTATCTTGTGGGCATATGGTTGCATATCTAGGTATATTCTTAGAGATTAGTTTGTTCTTAGGTAGTTTATCTGTGGGAATAATCTAGATGACCGCCTTTGCAGATGAAAATGGCCTAGCTTCTTGTATCATGCCCTGTTCCTTGATAAATATCTTCTTGTACAAGATATTTGTCACTGGAACAGGGTATGACACCAGAAGCTTAGCCATTTTCATATGTAAAGGTGGTTACGGTCATTTCAGAAAATTGGTAATTTTATAAAATGCCCGGCCATTATGCAAAAAGACCAAATTCGTGGTCACTTTGCTAAATGACCTTGATATCTCAACATTTTGCAAAAGGGCCAAGATTTTGGTCCATTTACGAAATCATCAGTATCATCCTTGGTAAGGTTACAAAATTTCCAATCAGCAAGAATGTTAGTTAGAATAGGTTAGGTTAGGTTAGCTACTTGCTGATTGGACATATTGTAACGTTACTAACAATGATACTGATGATTTTGTAAATGGACCTAAATCTTGGCCCTTCTGCAAAATGTCGAGATATTTAGGTCATTTAGCAAAGTGACCACGAATTTGGTCTTTTTACATAATGGCCGGCCATTTTTTAAAATGACCAATTTTCCAAAATGACCGTAACATATAAAACATAGTTTACTCAAGTGCCATATGTAGATGAGATCATGGTAAGGTGTAGATGGAGATGGTTTGGGCATGCTCTTCGTACTCCCAATAGAGAGATTAGTTGACCAAACTTTCAACTGGGCTCCAAAAGGCACTAGAAGAGTAGAAGAGTTGGAAGACTCAGGCCTACATGGCTGAGGACTGTGAAGCAGGAAGTATGAGAGGATTAATGGAGAAGTATAGAATTAAAAAATCTAGATAAAGACGACAGGCGAAATCTAACCGAGGACCTTTGCGTCAATAGACGTGGATGATGATGATGATGATGATATATATATATATATATATATATATATATATATATATATATATATATATATATATATATATATATATATATATATATATATATATATATATATATATATATATTTCTTTCCTGACACGCCCAGTGGGGGAGGGAGTAGTCAACAAAATATTTTTACTTTTTGAAAAAAAAAATATATATAAAAAAATCGTAAAAATACGAAAACATACCATAAGCCAGCGTAATGCTTAATGGATAAAATTGTTACTTATACTTTAGTTAATAATAAGCCTAAAGGGCTTAAAAGAATACCTAATTTTCCCCTGACTGTACCGTACATGATACGGAGTCCATTACGAAGTCTAAATCAAAAATAAAAACAGAAAATTTTCCAGTCCTGAATTCTCAAAAGACTAAAAAAAAAGTCTGAAGCGAGGGTAGAACAAAGCCTAAAATTCTAAGTCTTCTTTTTTCTTTTTTCTTTAAATAATAATGACTTCCCTAGAGTCAAGCTTACTTGGGATGCACTTTTTTTTCCAACGATTCAAGTGAATAAATATAATAAGCTTAAGCAAACAGAATAGTAAGCTTGTTTTCAAGTTTTTCTTGCTTGAGAGTACACTCGAGCACGCTGTTCCATCTTATTTCTCTTTCTCTTGTTTTTTTTTTTTATGTTTTTATAGTTTATATATGAAAGATTTATTTCAATGTTGTTACTGTTATTAAAATATTTCATTTTGATTGTTTATTACTATGGTTGTAGTTTGTTTATTTCCTTGTTTCCTTTCCTAACTGGGCTATATTTTTCCTTATAGAGCCCTTGGGCTTATAGCATCTTGCTTTTCCAACTCGGGTTATAGCTTAGCTTGTATTAATAACAATAATAATAATAATAATAATAATAATAATAATAATAATAATAATAATAAAATAATAATAACAACAACAACAGCAACACCAAAAGAAACAACAACACCACCAACAGAAATAACAACAACAACAACAACTCCCAAAAATACTTTAATACAGCCTTTCTGTATCAAAACCTCATACGGGAAAAGCATACAAAATGTAAAAACTGGCTTTAGATAAAGTATTTACAAATACTATTCCAGATTCGATGTTGGTCTGTGTAAACGCGAATTGATACTAAAAATAATTTGCGTGGGCAACATGAAACAAAAACTAACATTTATTCTTTTGTGGTGGACGGTGTGGTTACGTTCCTGACTGGTGATCGCCAGACTGGGGTTCGAGGCCTGCTCAAACTCGTTAGTTTCTTTGGTCACTGTAACCCCACCTTCTTTGTGAGATAAGGAAGGGGAGTTTTGGGGAGCCTATAGGGCTATCTGCTGCGTCATCAGAAGCCATTGCCTGGCCCTCCTTGATCCTAGCTTGGGTAAAGAGGGGCCTTGGGCGCTGATCATATGTATATATGGTCAGTTTCTAAGGCATCGTCCTGCTTGATAGGGTAATGTCAGTGTCCCTTGCCTCTGCCATTCATGAGTGGCCTTTAAACTTAAATGTATAAAGGTTAGCTTGCTTTGCAGATATTCCATGTACTTGAATTATGATACATACACTCGTTTACAAATACAAACAATAGTGTATTTGAACTTGTGAATACTGTACCAACCGTGTGTCACACATTTTGTGCTTGTATCTTTGCTCTCCCCTCGCACTAAAAAGAACCTGAAAAATCATGTCTGCTTTTCTCCTCTGTAACAGTGTCAATATTTGAACATGAAAATTCTTGTTGCTTTGAGATTTTGTATATAAAGGAGAGTGTTCTTTAATAAACTAACTCAGTTGATTGCTTCCTGCCTTTGAGTCCTAACCTTTCTCTCGGCCTGTCACAATACATATCGGCTTTAATAGTGTACATCTGCAGATAAGGTGACTAATGCGTTCAATCCCTCATAAAAAGCCAAGATAAAATATCGATTGAATGAAACCTTGAGATAAAGAACAGAAGGGAGACATGAATAGATATAATTACCTCCCCCTACGAAGTTGGGAGGAGGTTATGTTTTTACCCTGTTTGTGTGTTTTTGTGTATATTTGTGAACAGCTTCCTGTTAAAAATTTTAATCGTAGAGTAATGAAGCTTGCAGGGATTAACTTTTATGTAAAAAGCTGAAAATTATTAAATTGTGGAAGGTCAAGGCCAAAGGCTAAAGGTCAAGGTCACGGTCAAACAAAATGTCCAATTCACGTAATCAGCCATAAGTTTGGACATCGTTGTCACAGAGTTCAAACTTGGTTCATATTTGAGTGTATGAAAATCCAAGACAATTAATACAAGTTATGGTCAAAGGTCAAGGTCAAGGTTGAGCAAAAGGTCGAGAAATAAGCTGCCACGGTGGAGGTCTGAGCTCTATTGAGTGCCCCTCTAATTCATAAATATATTTATTCAGAGAAAAATTAAACCTTTTCAATTTGCCGATACCGAGATGTTATTAGTCAAACCTGTCATGTGAGGGGAATCGAACTTAGGGCTATAAATTCAATGGATTTTACATAATGCTATAGGGTTATTGGCAAGTGGACAAGGTAGCCTATTCTGTGTATGTGTCAGCAAGGATGAAATGAGCCGTAACCAGAAGGAAGGATCCAATCTGACCAGTCAATGGACCCAATAACTCTCTTGCGGTAGTATCTCAACGGGTGGCTGGTGCCTTGGCCAACCTGCTACCTATATAAATATGAATAGATATAATTCATAAAAGTATTTCTTCAGCAAAAAGTTACCTTTTTCAATTTGATGAAGCCGAGATGTTATTAGTCAAACCTGTCATGTGAGGTGGGAATTGAACTTAGGCAATAAATTTAATGGATTTCACATAATGCCAGAACTAATGGCAAGCGGTCAAGGTAGCTTAGGAGGAATTTCCTTCTCTTTCCATCGATTTACATTGAATAGACAATGCAAGTAATAAGAAAGTGATAAAAACATTTGCTTGATGAAAGTTAGAGACTTTAATTACATGGTTCTGTGAATGCATGTTGAATAGGAAGATAAAAACACGCACACAGGGTGGGCGTGGGTAGCAACCCCACACTAGAATTTTTTTGAGACTGGAAGGCTGTACCCTTATGAGTCCACCAAAACTGATAAAGGATTTTATATATATATATATATATATATATATATATATATATATATATATATATATATATATATATATGATCAAAAGAACCACAGGAAAAATGAAAATGGGAAATATAAGATTAAGTCTTGGCTTAACTGGTCAGGGCTTAATCTTATATTTCCTATTTTCACTTTCCCTGTGGTTCTTTTGTATATGAGCATCCCATTTCCCTGTGATTTTTACACACACATATATACAGTATATATATATATATATATATATATATATATATATATATATATATCGCTTTAAATACAGTCTTAAAATGCTTTTATTGCTACTAATTGTCAGGAGAGTATAAGAGAAAGCTATCTTAATTGTCAACGGATTGAATCCAAGAATTAGAAACCCTCCAGATGGCAATATCATACAAGCAGAAGTTCTCTACGTGGTATGTGTTAGAGTACTCTAGTATGTGTGTGTGTGTATTTGTGTGTTCTTGAAGGAGGACCAACCATTCTACTTTCTCACCTTTAACTCTACATTAAAGGGTCGGTTGCCTGATGCACCATCTCCAATGCCTTTTATCAAAAGGCACCCTCTTCAACCAAACCTCTTCTCTCCATATTCTAATTCTCTGCCTCCCTCTGGATCTCCCTCCTCTAACAGGTTCCTCCCAAGCCCCCCTCACTCCCCTCCCCGCCATTCATTCCTGGTGTCACACAGACGTCCAATCCATCTAAGTAAAGTCAGAACGCTTCCCTTGGGGATAAAACAACAGCAAGTGAGCATTGTGAAGCCCTTGACTCTCCAGATTGAGGTCTGGGAAATGTCTTGCTTCAAGGTAGACACCCATATTGAGACTTGGGAATATAGGAATGTCTTGTTTCAAGGTAGACTAAGCAGTAAATCTGTCTTAGCTCTGGAAGCGAAATTGTTGAGAGATTGTCATAAA
>NC_090727.1:70132245-70142245 GCF_036898095.1 Palaemon carinicauda | reverse complement strand
TTTGACTAATAACATCTTGGTTTCATCAAATTGAAAAAGGTAAGTTTTCGCTGAAGTAATACTTTTATGAATTATATCTATCCATATTTATATAGGTAGTAGGTTGGCCAAGGCACCACCACCCGTTGAGATTGGATCCCTTTTTATGGTTACGGCTCATTTCCTCTTTGCTGACACATACACAGAATAGGCTACCTTGACCACTTGCCATTAATCATGGCGTTATGTAAAATCCATTGAATTTATTGCCCTAAGTTCGATTCCCCTCTCAAGGTAGGCTTGACTAATAACAACTCGGTTTCAGCAAATTGAAAAGGTTTAATTTTTCTCTTAAGAAATACATTTATGAATGAGAGGGGCACTCAATAGAGCTCAGACCTCCACCGCGGTAGCTCATTTCTCGATCTTTGCTTGACCTTGACCTTGACCTTTGACCATAACATGTATTAATTGTCGTGGATTTTCATACACTCAAATATGAACCAAGTTGACATTGATGTCCAAACTTCTGGCTGATTACGTGAATTGAACATTTTGTTTGACCGTGACCTTGACCTTAACCTTGACCTTCCAAAATTTAATCCTTCCAGGTTTTTACATAATAATTAATCCCTGCAAGTTTCATTACTCTACGATTAAAATTGTTTCCAGGAAGCTGTTCACAAATATACACAAAAAAACACAAACAGGGTAAAACATAACCTCCATCCAACTTCGTAGGCGGAGGTAATTATATCTATTCATATATCTCTTCTGATCTTTATCTCAAGGTTTCATTCAAAAGATATTTTATCTTGGCTTTTTATGAGGGATTGAACGGATTAGTCTTCTTATCTGCAGATGTACACTATTAAAGCTGATATGTATTCACAAGTTCAAGTACACTATTGTTTGGTATTTGTAAACGAGTGTATGTATCATAATTCAAGTACTTGGAATACATGCAAAACAAGCTAACCTTTATACATTTAAGTTTAAAGGCCGCTCATGAATGGCAGAGGCAAGGGACACTGACATTACCCTATCAAGCAGGACGAGGTCATAGAAACTGACCATATATACATATGATCAGGGCCCAAGGCCCCTCTTCACCCAAGCTAGGACCAAGGAAGGCCAGGCAATGGCTGCTGATGACGCAGCAGATAGCCCTATAGGCTCCCCAAAACCCCCCTTCCTTATCTCACAAAGATGGTGGGGCTATAGTGACCAAAGAAAATAACGAGTTTGAGCCGGAATCGAACCCTAGTCTGGTGTTCACCAGTCAGGGACGTTACCACATCGTCCACCACAAAAGAATAAATGTTAATTTGTATCTTACGTTGCCCACGCAAATTATTTTTAGTATCAATTCGCGTTTACACAGACCAGCATCGAATCTGGAATAGTATTTGTAAATACTTTATCTAAAGCCAGTTTTTACATTTTGTATGCTTTTCCGTATGAGGTTTTTTTTTATATATAGAAAGGCTGTATTATAATTTTTGGGGGGAGTTATTATTATTATTATTATTATTATTATTATTATTATTATTATTATTATTATTATCAGCTAAGCTATAACCCTAACTGAAAAACTAAGATGTTATAAGTCCAAGTGCTCCAACAGGGAAAAAATAGCCCAGTTAGGAAAGGAAACAAGGAAATAAATCAACTACCATCATAGTAATAAACAAACAAAATAAAATGTTTTAATAACAGTAACAACATTGAAATAAATCTTTCATATATAAACTATAAAAACATAAAAAAAAACAAGAGAAAGAGAAATAAGATGGAACAGCGTGCCCGAGTGTACCCTTAAGCAAGAAAAACTTGAAATCAAGCTTATGATTCTGTTTGCTTAAGCTTATTATATTTATTTATATTTATTCACTTGAACTGCTGGATAAAACAGTGCATCCCAAGTAAGCTCGACTCTAGGGAAGCCATTATTCAAAAAAAAAAAAAAAAAAAAAAAAAAAAAAAAAAAAAAAAAAAAAAAAAAGGCTTAGAATTTTAGGTTTTGTTCTATCCTCCTCGCTTCAGACTTTTTTTCTTAGTCTTTTGAGAATTCAGGTCTGGGATGTTTTCTGTTTTTATTTTTAATTTAGACTTCCTAATGGACTCTGTATTATGTACGGTACATTCAGGGAAAAATTGGGTATTCTTTTTAAGCCCTTTAGGCTTATTATTAACTAAAGTATAAGTAACAATTTTATCCATTGAGTATTACGCTCGCTTATGGTATGTTTTCGTATTTTTACGATTTTTTTTATATTTTTTTTTAAAGTAAAATTATTTTGATGACTACTCCCTCCCCCCCCTGGGCTTGTCAGGAAATATATATATATATATATATATATATATATATATATATATATATATATATATATATATATATATATATATCATCATCATCATCATCATCATCTCCCACGTCTATGGACGCAAAGGTCCTCGGTTAGATTTCGCCTGTCGTGTCCACCTTGATTTTTTAATTCAATACTTCTCCATTCATCATCTCATACTTCCCGCTTCACAGTCCTCAGCCATGTAGGCCTGAATCTTCCAACTCTTCTACTCTTCTAGTGCCTTTTGGAGCCCAGTTGAAAGTTTGGTCAACTAATCTCTCTCTTGGGAGTACGAAGAGCATGCCCAAACCATCTCCATCCACACCTTACCATGATCTCATCTACATATGGCACTCGAGTAAACTATGTTTTATATATGATACGGTCATTTCAGAAAATTGGTCATTTTACAAAATGGCCGGCCATTATGTAAAAAGACCAAATTCGTGGTCACTTTGCTAAATGGCCGAAATATCTCGATATTTTGCAAAAGGGCCAAGATTTTAGTCCAATTACAAAATCATCAGTATCATTGTTAGTAACATTACAATATGTCCAATAAGCAAGTAGCTAACCTAACCTAACCTATTCTAACCTAACCTTCTTGCTGATTGGACATTTTGTAACTTTACCAACGATGATACTGATGATTTTGTAAATGGACCAAAATCTTGGCCCTTTTACAAAATGTCGAGATATTTAGGTCATTTAACAAAGTGACCACGAATTTGGTCTTTCTGCATAATGGCCCGCTCATTTTATAAAATGACCAATTTCCTAAATGACCGTAACATATATATGGCCATTCTATCTGCCATTACCATGCCAAGGCAAATGACAAATATCTTGTACAGGAAGATATTTATTAAGGAACAGGGCATGATACAAGAAGCTAGGCCATTTTCATCTGCAAAGGCGGTCATCTAGATTATTCCCACAGAACAACTACCTAAGAACATACTAATCTCTAAGAATATACCTAGATATGCAACCATATGCCCACAAGATAAAGAAATTGTACAAGAAGATCTTTATTAAGGAACATTTGCATATTGAAAAGGCTGTTTCTTGACCATGCAAAGCCGGTCCTCTATATTATTCTAACCAATGCAAACGAGCTCGCTCCTCTATGGCTACAAAAGTCTTCTCGCTTTACAAAGCCAGTCTTTTAGATAACCTGGGGGAAGAAATAAACCACAGAATACAAGCAGGATGGAAGAATTGGAAAAAAGAATTGGAAAAAAAGTGCGTGGGGGTAGGCTACTATGCGACAAGAAAATGGGGGTTAAGTTGAAAGGTAAAGAACACAGGACAGTTGTGAGACCGGCAATGATGTATGGGGCGGAGACGTTGGCATTAAAGAAGACAGAAGAGAAGAAGAGGATGTGGCGGAGATGAGAATGTTGAGATGGATGTGTGGGGTGACAAGAAGAGATAAGATACGGAATGAGGTAATCAGGGGTACCACAGGAGTTAGAAAACTATCAGATAAGATCCAAGAAAGTAGACTGAGGTGGTATGGTCATGTCATGAGAATAGATGAACAGTATATTGGGAGGAGAGTGATGGAAATGGAGGTACAGGGAACGAGAAGGAGAGAGAGACCAAAGCGAAGGTGGGTGGGCTGTATCAAGGATGACCTTCGATCAAAGGAATTAACCGGTGATGAGGTGTGGGACAGAGATAGATGGAGAAAGCTGCCCAGAAACATCGACCCCACATAGAAGTGAGAAAAGATGTAGATAAAGAAGAAAAAGAAGAAGAAGAAGACAAGAAATTTGTCAGGTGGACAAATGGTCGGTTATCTAGATATATTTCAGATAGAAAACACCTAAAAGACTGGCTTTGTAAAGCAATAAGACTTTTGTGGGCGAAAGAGGAGCGAGTTCTTTTGCATTGGTTAGAATAATATAGAGGACCGGCTTTGCATGGTCAAGAAACAGCATTTTCAATATGCAAATGTTCCTTAATAAAGATCTTCTTGTACAATTTCTTTATCTTGTGGACACATGGTTGCATATCTAGATATATTCTTAGAGATTGGTTTGTTCTAAGGTGGTAGTTCTGTGGGAATAATCTAAATGACCACCTTTACATATGATGGTGAAGGTGGGTTGATTTCAATTCTAAGTACAGAAAACCTGAATTTGACAGGTATATGTACAGAAGAATTGTCATCGACTTTTTATCTTTCTTCGTGGCTGAGTGGTATGGTCACTGGCATACAGATATCCTGGACGAGGGTTCAAATCCCCGCCGGTCCGATATTATAGTCTTTGGGCGGTTCCGCCTGGGGCTCTGATTCCGAGGTCGTTAAGAGAATCCAGACTTTAATGTATTAATATATATGGCTTATTTGAAATATGAAAGAAACACGTTTAAATGTGCAAAAATTTATCATATATATATATATATGTATATATATATATATATATATATATATGTGTGTGTGTGTGTATATATATATACATATGTGTGTGTGTGGTTTTATATATATATAGCCTATATATATATATATATATATATATATACACATGTGTGTGTGGTTTTATATATATATATATATATATATATATATATATATATATATATATATATGTGTATATATATATATATATATATACTGTATATATGTATATTATATATATATATATATATATATACATATATATATATATATATATATATATAGTGAGACACTTTATTACATAGGGGAGAAGAATACATTTAGAGTAAAATATGCTAAATCACAAATTGGGGGTTGAATTGAAATATTTCTTGTAGTTTTTGTAGTATGCGACATCTTACTTTTATGTCGTCGGGTTCAGAATTATTACCCCCCGCCAACGAAGTTGGAAGGAGGTTATGTTTTACCCCCTGTTTGTGTGTTTGTTTGTGAACAGCTTCTTGGCCACAATTTTAATCGTAGAGCAATGAAACTTGTAGAGATTAAGTGTTATGTAAAAATCTGGAAGTTATCAAATTTTGCAAGGTCATGGTCAAAGGTCAAGATCACGGTCAAACAAAATGTCCAGTTCACGAAGCCATAAGTTTGCACATCGTTATCACAGAAACTTCAAACTTGGTTCATATTAGAGTGTATGAAAATTCACGCCAATTAATACATGTTGAGGTCAAAGGTCAAGGTCAAGGTCGAACAAAAGATCGAGAAATAAGCTACCACCTTAGGAATTGCAAAAAAAAAAGCAAGGGAATGTAGACAAGATGATGGATTGATGAACTAAGAATATTTTCATTTATAGGTTGGCTTAGACATACCATAAACAGACGCGCTTGGCGGAGGTCTGCGCTCTACTGAGTGCCCCTCTAGTTTTAACACTGAAATTGATAAGGGTCATCTAAACTCTCAAAATTCGTGAATATTCAATTCGTGATGTAATTTTCAAATTGATTATATTGGAATTTCAATTCCTTCCTCTTAAAGATCCAATCCTTATCTGGTGCATGATTGGGTTAGTTATTCCTTATCTCTTCGAAAATGCAAATTGAGCCACTTTTGCTGAGCCGTGAGGAGCAGCCGACTCTCTCTCTCTCTCTCTCTCTCTCTCTCTCTCTCTCTCTCTCTCTCTCTCTCTCTCTCTCTCTGTGGACTGTTAAGGATTGGAGAAAATTTTTCCAACTCTAGCTCTGTCAAAATCTCTCTCTCTCTCTCTCTCTCTCTCTCTCTCTCTCTCATCGACCTACTTGTTTTTATTCGCAAATATCACTCGTGGATTTTTATATTGGGTTTTACCCTTAGTAAAATTAACTTCATTCATTTTCTTTATATATTAATAAACTTATTTGACTTTTTATATACTGACAACCTTATTCGATTTTTTATATACTGACACTTATTTGATTTTTTATATACTGACAACCTTATTCGATTTTTTATATACTGACACTTATTTGATTTTTTATATACTGACAACCTTATTCGATTTTTTATATACTGACAAACATATCTTATTTTTAATATACTGACAAACTTATTTGATTTTTTATATACTGACAAACTTATTTGATTTTTTATTTACTGACAAATTTATTTCATTTTTATATACTGACAAAATTATATGAGTTTTTATATACTGACAAACTTATTTGATTTTTCTATATACTGACAAACTTATTCGATTTTTATGTACTGACAAGCTTATTTTATTTATTAAATACTGACAAACTTTTTTTATTTTTTTATATACTGCCAAACTTATTTTATTTTTTATATACTGACAAACTTATTTGGTTTTTTTATATAACGATAAACTTATTTAATTTTTTTTATATACTAACAAACTTGTTTTATTTTTTATATACTGACAAACTTATTTGATTTTTTTATATACTGACAAAGTTATTTGATTTTTATATACTGACAAACTTATTTGATTTTTTTATATACTGACAAACTTATTTGATTTTTTTATATACTGACAAAGTTATCTGATTTTTATATACTGACAAACTTATTTGATTTTTTATATACTGACAAAGTTATTTGATTTTTATATACTGACAAACTTATTTTAGTTTTTTATACTGACAAACTTATGATTTTATATATACTGACAAGCTCATTTTATTTTTTAAATACTGACAAACTTTTTTTATTTTTTTATATACTAACAAACATTTGTTTTTTATATGCTAACACATTTATTTTATTTTCAATATCATTTTTATCTATTACTAAAGTTGTATAAACAAACCTTTTCTCTTTATAGAGTTTCTAGACCAATCAGTAAAGGGGGCGGGGTGAAAAAATATCCTTTTATATAATATATAAATTATTTATAGGACTAAAACTTATATAAGTACTACGAAACCGTAACTCGAGCGAGCTGCGGCGAATTATTACTTGATTTACGACCTCAGTTTAAAGGCTAACGAGTGTTGCTTAAGCTATAAAAGAACATAGAAATCATTTTATGACTTCGCTTGGCTCTTTCAAGTCTCTCCATACAGTGTTGAACACAAGATAATTACTGAACTAGAGAGACACTCAGTAGAGCGCAGACCTCCGCCGAGACAGCTTATTTCTTGACCTTGACCTTTGACCTTAACATGTATTAATTGTGTGGATTTCCATACACTTAAATATGAACCAAGTTTGAAGTCTCCGTGACAACGATGTCCAAACTTATGGCTGATTATTTGAATTGGATATTTTGCTTGACCTTTGACCTTGACCTTCCAAAATTTAATAATTTCCAGCTTTTTATATAACACTTAATCCCTACAATTTTCATTGCTCTACGATTAAAATTGTAACCAGGGAGCTGTTCACAAACAAACACAAACTAGGGAGTAAAACATAACCTCCTTTCAACTTCATTGGCGGAGGTAATTACTGTCTAGTAAGAGCATTTGGTAGATGATGATGCATTTGTAATTGCGGAAGAGAATGAATAGCATGAATAAGATGAGGGTACAAGTAGGAACCTGAATATAACAAAGCCCTCTGGGGTAAAAAGCGGTTTCCAAGACTACTTTCAAGTTTCAGCCGTGATGAGTGGCCGTTAAAACAGGAAAGGAAGTTGATAAGATGATAAGAGATGATGCTATTGGCTAGCAGAAACTAGCCCCTAGCTAATGAGAAGTCTTGTGAGGGAAAGAAACAAAAAAGTCTTTTGATTAAAGAAGAGAAAGAAAGTTGGAGAAGTAGAAGTTTTTTTAGAGATTATTTAAGAGGGAGGATTACTTTAGTATGTAGGATTGGTAGGTTTTTACCTATCCCGACGAAGTTGGAAGGAGGTTATGTTTTAGCCCTTGTTTGTGTTTGTTTGTGAAGAGTTTCTTGGCCACAGTTTTACTCGTATTCTAATGAAACTTGCAGGGATTAACTGTTATGTAAAAAGCTGGAAATGATTAAATTTTGGAGGGGCAAAGTCAAAGGTCGAGGTCACGGTCAAGCAAAATGTCCAATTCACGTAATCAGCCATAAGTTTAGACATCGTTGTCACAGAGACTTCAAATTTGGTTCATATTTGAGTGTATGAAAATCCACGCCAATTAATACATGTCAAGGTCAAAGCTCAAGGTTAAAGTCAAGCAAGAGGTCGAGAAATAAGCTACCGCGGCGGGGGTCTGCTCGCTAGTGAGTGCCCCTCTAGTTACCTTTGAAATGATGCTTTTGTTTCGTTGATTAACTTTTTTATCTATAAGTTCAGTGGTGATACTTGGTATCTTGCAGTGGTTTTGTATAGAAATGTATTTCCCTTGTATTATTATTCGATGATTTGTATTGTTATTTTCTCAAACTACATCTTAGACAAGCTGTGGAATAATCTTCCTAATCGGGTAGTTGAATCGGTAGAACTTCGAAAGTTCAAACTTGCAGCAAATGGTTTTATGTGGAACAGGCTTACTTAAGTCCTTTTATAGTTTATATGAGAAATATATGTTTTGATGTTACTATTTTTAAAATATTTTATTTTATTTGCCCATTATTTCTCATATCGTTTATTTATTTCCTTATTTCCTTTCCTCACTGGGCTATTTTTCCCTGTTGAAGCCCTTGGGCTTATAGCATCTTGCTTTTCCAACTAGGGTCGGAGCTTACCTAATAATAATAATAATAATAATAATAATAATAATAATAATAATTATAATAATCATCTTCATCATCATCATCTTCATCATTATCATCCTTATTCATCAATTATTTTGTTTTCTAGCTTTCTTAAGTAATCTCCTTTTAATTACAAAACAGAATCGCTCGTAAAAGGTTTACGTGTGTGAAAATAGCTGATCATCCCCTCGTATATATTATGTCGGTTAGCGCCATCAGTCCTCCTCACGCGGTGTACTGTAAGCCATAATTTATGGCCTTTTGCAGCATTCCTTTGTGGCGGCCTGTTGGTAACGTCCTTGGCCTGGTGATCGCCAGACTAGGGTTCGAGTCCCGCTCAAACTTGTTAGTTCCCTTTGGTCGCTGCAACCTCACCATCCTTTTGAGCTAACGAAGGTAGTTTTGGGGGAACTTATAGGTCTATCTGCTGAGTCATCAGCAGCCATTGCCTGGCCTTCTTTGGTCCTAGCTTGGGTGGAGAGGTGCCTTGGGCGCTGATCATATGTTTATTGTCCTGCTTGAAAGGGCAATAAGAGGAAGAGAAATAAGATAGAATAGTGTGCCCGAGTGTACCCACAAGCAAGAGAACTCTAACCCAAGACAGGGGAAGACCATAGTACAGAGGCTATGGCACTACCCAAGACTAGAGAACAATGGTTTGATTTTGGAGTGTCCTTCTCCAAGAAGATCAGCTTACCATGGCTAAAGAGTCTCTCCTACCCTTGCCAAGAGGAAAGTAGCCACTGTCCCTTGCCTTTATCATTCATGAGTAACCTTTAAACTTGCTTTATATATCTACTTTACCTCCATACCAGCTTTCTCTCTTCAATTTTACGTGACCTACAATCTTTTGAATAACCCGTGAAAAGAATCGTAATACTTAGTTCGTATTATGTAATTCAGTTGTTAATTCCTCTGTATTAGTAATGAATTAACCGTAACTAGGGTTTTAATTAATAAATATGGTCGTAGTGAAAACGGAATAATGTGCTGTAATTAATAAAGATTACGGTAGTAAAAAACCGAATAATTTGCTTAATGGCCGCCATGATTGACCTTGTAACTTTGGGAGCTCATTTGTCTCATTAAAAAT
>NC_090727.1:70124745-70127245 GCF_036898095.1 Palaemon carinicauda | reverse complement strand
ATACGAAATATTTATTTTAATGTTGTTACTGTTTTTAAAATATTTCATTTTTCCTTTTTTTCCTTTCCTCGTTGGACTATTTTCCCTGCTGGAGCCTCTGGTCTTATAGTATTCTGCTTTTACAACTACAACTTTTAGTTTATTTATTATCGAATGCATATTGAGAGGTTCTGTCCAAAACTTAGAATTTAATGTCACTATTTCATAAGTGGTGTTTATGTACAGAATCCTATTCACATAGTGATCAGATTTGTGTTCAACGTTGTTTGTTGTCGTTTGAATACGTATTTTTTTCAACTGATAACTTCATAATAATGAGAGAGAGAGAGAGAGAGAGAGAGAGAGAGAGAGAGAGAGAGAGAGAGAGAGAGAGAGAGAGAGAGAGAGATAGCTCGGGGGTGTCACTGAAATTCTAAGGGAGAGAGAGAGAGAGAGTTTGTTGAACTACTGTAGAAAGGGAACCCTTGAAATGCTTTGGCATAACTACCAAAGTTGTAACCAGGACATCTCCATCTCTGACCATCGGTCCCTCGGGTCCAGGGGGACCTCATCGAATATGCAAGTGCCGTGTTCCATAGCAGTGTCCTCTTATTAAGAGCCTCCATACCGTCTAGGAAACTGCCTTTAATACATATCATAAGATAATTCAGGTTAGTTCAGACCAGTTGACAGGCTTCTATGTTGTGCTGTAGGGGGGGGGGGGTAGCGGTTGTATTGTTGTTACCTATATTCTTTGATATTGTTTGGTTAGGTCTGTTTTGTTGATCTCTTTGGTATCAAAGGAAACCGGATAGAGTAGTGTGCGAGAGTGTGCCCTCAAGCAAGAGAACTCTCATCCAAGACAGTAGATGACCATGGTGCAAAGGCTATGGCACTACCCAAGACTAGAGAACAATGGTTCGAGTTTGAAGTGTAACTTTTTTATAAAAGAGCTGTTTGTCCTAGAGAGAGAGAGAGAGAGAGAGAGAGAGAGAGAGAGATCCATTGAATAGTGTGTCTGAGTGTACCTTCAAGCAAGAGAAATCTAACCCAAGACAGTGGAAGACCAGGGTACAAAGGCTATGACACTACCTGAGACCAGAGAACAATGGCTCGATTTTGAAGTGTAACCTTCTCCTAAAAGAGCTGTTTAGGCAAGGGACAGTGACCATACCTTACAGACTGTCCATCTATACATATGATCAGCGCCCAGTCCCCCTCTCCACCCAAGCAAGGACCATGGAGGGCCATGTAGATCTGAAGGGTCCCTCAAACTCCCAATCCTTAGCTCACAAGGATGGTGGGGTTCCAGACACTAAAAGAAACTTTTGAGCTCGAGCTGGTCTCGAACCAGTGTCCAATATATCGCCAGGCAGGAGAATTTCCAATTGGATACCACAGTAGGTAACTGTGGTCTTTATTTTCTGTGAGAATGATTCATTAAGATATCATCTTAATAATATTCTCATTTTATATTCCTCTTTATATACATTTTGAGTTGAAAATTAAAGACGTGGTAATTATTGCTCCTCTAAAATATTTGTCATATTAATAATTTTAAAAGAAAACAATTGGCGAAGTATTCAAATCCTCACTACGGTGGAATGGACCCGTCTCTCTCTCTCTCTCTCTCTCTCTCTCTCTCTCTCTCACTTGGAATTGACTTCCAGTGGATGCAGTAAACAGTAACACGGTGAACGAGTTTAAGAATAAGTTAGACAAGATCATAAGAACTCTCTAAATGCTCAAACTAAATCGGTCTACCAAAGAGCAAATGGAGTCTTCCCCGATGTACTGAAAAGGACAATATTTGAGGCCTCCAAAATCCTTGTATCTCTCTCTCTCTCTCTCTCTCTCTCTCTCTCTCTCTCTCTCTCTCTACTTGGAATTGACTTCCAGCGGATGTAGTAAACAATAACTCGGTAAACGAGTTCAAGAATAAGTTAAACAAGATCAGAAAAACTCTCTAAATGCTTAAACTAAATCGCTCTACCAGAGAGCAAATGAAGTCTCCCTGGATGAACTAAAAAGACTTTGAGACCTTCAAAATCTCTCTCTCTCTCTCTCTCTCTCTCTCTCTCTCTCTCTCTCTCTCTCTCTCTCAGTTGCCTAAGGAAACTTTTCGAACAGCAGCTCATTATAGTCCACAAACTTTTTCAGAGAATAAATCAAACCAAAGAGTGTCAAATTTTGACTTCCCTTGAGAGTGTTACCAGTGTCACGTAATTTATTAAAGTAAAAAGAACAGAAACCTTAAAATATTCTTTAGAAGGATGCCTCAACTCTCGTTCGTTTACGAGGGAGTTTTCCGTGGCTTGATTAATAATGTTTCTGTTTTTCTGCGTCTTGAGTATATTGAAATATACTGTATATTTGTACTTACAAATATATGCTTAATAATAATAATTACGTTTCTTGTAAGGAGAAGGTAATTGATGTTCGTCTAAATGTAATTTTCGGAAAAGAGGTGTGCACGCTGTTTTTTTTTTTTTTTTTTAAGATGTTGATGGCAAGAGCATAT
>NC_090727.1:70014745-70119745 GCF_036898095.1 Palaemon carinicauda | reverse complement strand
CCAGCTGTTTTGACGTTGTTACTGTTTTTAGAATGATTTATTGTTAATTTATTCTCATCATTTATTTATTTCCTTATTTTCTTTCCTTGCTGGGCTATTTTTCCCTATTGGAGCCCTTGGGCTTATAGCATCTTGCTTTTCCAACTAGGGTTGTTGCTTGGCTAATAATAATAATAATAATAATAATAATAATAATAATAATAATAATATCAGAAGAGTCACAAATTTTCATTTTCCATACTATAGCCTACACGTACCTAATATGAACTTAGAGTACGGTATTAATAAAATTTCCTCTACAGTAATTCATTATCACAATTCCTCTAAATAGCTACAATATAGCCTGTTTTGATTTCCATCGTAATATATGTAAATTACGTTATCCTCACGCATATTTTTATTATCTTGAATTATGTATACTGAAGTTAACTTTTGCATGAACCAAGTGCTAGGAAAGCGGTTTAAGTATAACAATATCTTATAGTCATTCAATAGCATGCAAAGCTTTATAGAATATACATTTGAACTATAAATTTATCTGTAACAATGGCAAAGTTTACGCCACTTGGTGCAGGGTTGCCAGGTTTCCTAAATGAGAAAAGGCCAACTTATAATCAACAGAAGCTTTAAAAGGCCCACCCATTAGTAGAAAAATGCCAATATATAATATTTAGGCTCGCCTTTTTTAATATTAAAGGCTAACCAATTCTTTAAAAAGGCCAAATATGAGGTTTTTTTGGCCTGAAAAAGGTCAAATTGGCAACCCTGACTTTGTGTTGAAAAATCTCTCGGAGGAAAACTAGCATTTTGAGCGGTACTTTGAACACTCCAAATCAATTCTTAGTTCGACAGCAAATTGAATTATCCATGATCTTCATTACCGGGTAAAAAAATAATCTAATTGCATGTTTTGCTGATAATGAATCAATGTACACAAATCCAAATGTTTATTACATTTGTTAAGACTGAGACTGCTAAAGGGCTTTCAACGATTGTTTGCGCTATTAGAACCGTTACTGTTACACCTTACAGCTGAAAAGACTTCGTTGTCGAGTGTGTGTCTTGTCTCTCCCCTTTTGCTCGTCCATTCTCCTGTGGGAGGAAGTGCTCCTCTCTGACAAGGAAAGTATGGTTGGTTAACTTGGTTTAGGGTTGGTGATGTCTTAAATTTGCCTTTAATTTGTGAATATAGTTGGCATGTTTACATGAAAGGTTGAATATTTTCAGATCATGTGGTTAGAGCTTTGTATTTTAAGATGACGAGAAATATCTACATATATTGTTTATAGATTTATTATTTGATGTATATCATTGATTACTTATGGTTTTGAGCGTTATTGTGTAGTTTCTGTGGTCATTGTGTAATTTGCAAAGCGGGTAGATATCGTTTTTATATTAAAAATATGGAAACAAACTGCATTTCGGCCAACCTGTGCTGGGCAGATTTGTGACTTGGCAGAGATGACGGTTGATCTGTATATTTTTTTCCGTGGTAGCTTATGGTGAATGCCCGGTCTAGCAATATGTGAGACGGGACTTGGAGCCTTACAGTTAATAGCAGTGTCTGCAACCACACCGTCCATGCGAAATAGGCATGTGCGGTCTTGGTTTTAATTATAGAATGGTTCAATACTTGTTAGGACATTGAAGCTAGCATAATTGAATAGATCTTTGCAAATACACTTTTTTGAATCCCATATACGACATGTGCAATACTTTGTTAATAAAGTTACAGATTTAAAAAAAAAAAAAAAAAAAAAAAACACGTTTTGCTGCTTTTGTACTGTTATAGGAGCCTGTTTCCACCTAGTAGTTCAGAAAAACACATAGGCGGTGCTTCGGCTATGTTACTAGTTTGGGTATTATTGTACTGTATTACAGGGCAATGTAACCTAGGGAAAAAACTATTTTCTATAGAAAAAACCCAAAGTCTTATATTGTAAACCTGTTTATTTTTCAGTATTGGAATATAATTGGTAAAATTATAGATCCGGTCAGAATATTTTGTTTTTTAGTTTTGTACGGGAAAAATTTTTACTAAACGTTTTTCCCATAGAAAAACTCCCGTTTCCTTCGAAAAGGACACTTATTTTACTGCAAATAGATAAATAGTGAAGGTAAATGTCTAGGAGAAGGCCGCACCCGTTTTTCAAGTATTAATGACGAAAAACGACAAAAAACAACCAGATTATTGTTGCACATTGCATAGAAACATGAGGAAATTAATAAAAAAGAAACTAAGACTTAACTCTTACACACAAAATGTAAGCATAAACCTACTACTACAATTATGGGTGACCCCAGTTTGTGCGGGGTTTTTGGGTGGGGGGAGGAGGAGAAAAGTGATTTTTCAGGGCACTACCGAACCTAATACAACCAACTAACCTACCCTGGGAGGCCTGTACCCCAACCTGTGCCCCCCCCTGCGACCCCCCCTGCGACCCCCCCTTAAGGCCACAGTGATTTTCAGGGCACCACCGAACCTAATACACCCACCTAACCTAGCCTAGAGGCCCTGTACCCGAAGCCACCCCCTGCGACCCCCCCCCCTTAAGGACACTACCTATCACAGCCATCAAACCAAATCCAAAGTGATGGTATTGCTGTATACATTGTTATACTATCACCATTATAATATACTCCATAAATTAATGAAGCTTACCTTAAATTTTTGGTTGATAAAGATGTGCTGCTGCTTTGAGGAAAACGTGAAGCCGTTGCGAAGGTTTCTTGACATGCAGGACAATTTTTATTTTGTAAAATTAAATTGTGTGTCTGGCACAAATCCACTAGTTTTCCAGAATAAGTTACACAAATTCATTGTAAGTTAGGAAACAGTCAGGACAAGAAGATGGACTTTCAACTTCTTGTGTAACATGAGATGACGTGCTTGCTATGGCCACCATGTCTAAAAACGAAATGAAATGCCTGGGTAAGAGAATGTATTGTCGCGCTGTGATAGGCCAAACATGTATGACGTCATAGTGGATAGGCGCTGTGATTGGCCAAACGTGTAAGACTTCATAGTGGACTAGTTTGTCTGCGGATTATAGTGGTTACAGGGCTCATTTGAGCAAAAACAAGACACAGTCAACAATAACAACAGACTTGGAAAAAATCTGGGAGGAAGACAAGAGTAGCGTGAGTTTGATCGTCGATATTTCGACTATTATTGATTGTCACTAAATTATCTCACTCGTATACCACTATTTACATACATTCCTACACACTCTAGTAAAAATAAATTTAATATCACTGATATCTTCATGCGGCCCTCTCCTAGACATTAACCATAGTGAAATATAAATGCGTCTTTAATACGGGACCCTCAGTGGGAACCCAGGGGTTTGGGTGGGAAAACGTCACTGCTCCTAAGGACTGACAAGTCCTAATGAAGAGCTGTGCTCGCTCTCCCCATTACTTATTATTTCAGTTACTTTTTAAAACTATATTTGGTTTTTGCTTTGTGGCGTTTCACTTCACTCGCAAAGAACCAAAAACATCACTGCTCCTAAATACTGGGCTTGCTATCCCCATTGCTTAGTATTTCAAGGTTATTTTTTAAAACAATGATTTTTGCTCTGCCGTGCCTCGCTGCGCTTGCAAGGAACAGAAAACATCTACTCCTAAGTACTGACAAGCGATAAATGCAGAGCTGTGCTTGCTATCCCCATTGCTTATTATTTCTAGGTTATTTTATATGCTAATGGTTTTGTTCAGTATCTCTCTTCGCTCGCAAGGGACAAAAAACCTCTGCTCTTAGGTACTGACAAGCGGTACATGTAGAGCTGCGCTTGCTATCCCCATTGCTTATTATTTTCAGGTTATTTTTTAAACAATTACAGTATCTTTGCTCTGCATTGTCCCGCCTCGCTCGCAAAGAACAAAAAAAATCACCACTCCTAAGTATTGACAAACGGTACTGTAGAGCTGCACTCGCTACCCCCATTGTTTATTATTTTGAGGTTATATCTTTTAACTGATGATGGTTTTTGTTCAGTGTCTCTCTTCGTCCGCAAGGAACAAAGAATGGAGTTTTTATGATAAAAAAAAGCTTTATGAATACTTACCTGGAAGTTATATATACAGTATATATATAGCTATAGGTCTCTGACGTCCGGCAGAATTTTTCAAAATTCGCGGCAACCGCCGTGTGGTGGTTGTGCGGTCAAGGAAATGTAGAGCTGCGCTCGCTATCCTCATTGCTTATTATTTTGAGGTTATTTCTTTGACCTAATAATGGTTTTTATTCAGTATCTCGCTTCGCTAGCAAGGAACATAAAACATTCGCTCCTAAGTACTAACAAGCAGTACATTTAGAGCTGCACTCGCTGCCCCCATTTCTTGTTATTTTGATCTTCATTTTTCTGAACTGATTATGGTTTTCGTTCAGTGTCTTGCTTCGCTCACAAGGATTGATTGATTCCAAGTTTTCAGGCATCCTGACTTGCTCATAAGGAACAAACACGGCTCCTAAGTACTGAGAATCGATAGATGTAGAGCTGCGCTCGCTATCCTCATTGCATATTATTTTGAGGCTATTTTTTCTAACTGATAATGGTTTTTGTTGTCTCGCTTCACTCGCAAGGAACAAAATACCACTGCTCCTAAGTACTGACAAGCGGTATATGTAGAGCTGCACTCGCTACCCCCATTGCTTATTATTTTTATCTTATTTTTCTGAACTGATTATGGTTTTTGTTGTCTCGCTTCACTTGCAAGGAACAAAAAATACGCTCCCAAGTACTGACAAGCGATACGTGTAGAGCAATGCTCGCTACCCTCATTGCTTAATATTTTGAGGTTGTTTTAACTGAAAATGGTTTTTGTTCAGTCTTGCTTCGCTCGCAAGGAACAAAAAACATGCTCTTAAGTACTGACAAGCGATACGTGCAGGGCTGCGCTTGGTACGTCCATTGATTATTATTTTGAGGTTATTTTTTTAACCTGATAATGGTTGTTGCTCAAGTGTCTTGCTTCGCTTGCAAGGAACCAAAAATATCCGCTTTTAAGTATTGACAAGCGTTACATGTAGAGCTGAGGTCGCTACCCCCATTGCTTATTATTTGAGCTTAATTTTCTGAACTGGTTATGGTTTTTGTTGTCTCTTTATTCGCAAGGGACAAAAAACATCCGCTCCTAAGTACTGACAAGCGGTACATGTAGAGCTGTGTTCGCTATCCTCATTGCTTATTATTTTGAGGCTATTTTTTTAACTAATTATGGTCTTTGTTCAGTATCTGGTTTCGCTCTTGAGGAAAAAAAAAAAAATCCGCTCACAAGTATTCACAAACGGTACATGTAGAGCTGCGCTCACTGTCCTGATTGCTTATTATTTTGAGGTTATTTTTTTTAGCTGATTATGGTTGTTGTTCAGTGTCTTGCTTCAGTCACAAGGAACAAAAAATATCCGCTCCTAAGTACTAAAAAGCGGTAAGTGTAGAGCTGCACTCGCTACCCCCATTGCTTAATATTTTGATCTTATTTTTCTGAACTGATTATGGTGTTTGTTCAGTGTCTCGCCTCGCTCACAAGGAACAAAAAACATCCGCTCCTAAGTACTGAGAAGCGATAAATGTAGAGCTTCGCTCGCTATCCTCTTTGCTTATTATTTTGAGGTTATTTTTTTTAGCTGATTATGGTTGTTGTTCAGTGTCTTGCTTCAGTCACAAGGAACAAAAACCATCCGCTCCTAAGTACTAAAAAGCAGTAAGTGTAGAGCTGCACTCGCTACCCTCATTGCTTAATATTTTGATCTTATTTTTCTGAACTGATTATGGTGTTTGTTCAGTGTCTCGCCTCGCTCACAAGGTACAAAAAACATCCGCTCCTAAGTACTGAGAAGCGATAAATGTAGAGCTTCGCTTGCTATCCTCTTTGCTTATTATTTTGAGGTTAGTTTTTTTTAACTGATGATGGTTTTTGTTCAGTGTCTAGCTTCAGTCGCAAGGAACAAAAAAACACTGCACCTAAGCACTGACTAGCGGTACATGTAGAGCTGCGCTCGCTAGCCCCATTTCTTATTATTTTCAGGTTATTTTTTCAAAATAACTGGTTTTTACTTTCCTGTGTCTTGCTTCGCTGGCTTAGAACAAAAGACTCTGCTCCTAAGTACTGGCAAGCAGTAAATGTAGAGCTGCACTCACTACCCTCATTGCCTATTTTTTTGAGGTTATTATTTTTAACAAATGGTGTTTGCTTCGACTTCTCTCCGCTCACAAAGAACAAAAAACTCGCAAAGAACAAGAAACATCACTGCTCCTATGTACTGACCAGTGGTTAATGTAGAGCTGAGCTCGCTATCCCCTTTGCTTATTATTTTAAGGATTTTTTTTTTTTTTTTTTAAATAATAAGGATTTTTGCTCAAACATGTCTCGCTTCACTTGCAAAGAAAAAACATCACTGCTCCTAAGTGCTGACAATTGGCAAATTTAAAGCTGTGCTCGCTAGCCCCAATGCTTACCTCAATGTTTATTATTTTGGGGTTATTTTTTCAAACAAGCAATGGTATTTGCTCCGTCGTGTCCTGCTTCGCTCGCAAAGAACAAAAAACATCACTCCTCCAAAGTACTGACAAGCAGTACATGTATAGCTGTGCTTGCTAGCTCCATTGCTTATTTCTTTTAGGTTATTTTATAAAACTAATAATGTTTTTGTTCCTGTTTCGCTTCGTTCGCAAAGAACAAAAACATCACTGCTCCTAAATACTGACAAGCAGTACATGTAGAACTGCACTCGCTAGCCCCATTGCTTATTATTTTTAAATATTAAACTTAGCCGGTGAATATATAATAGCTGACGTCTCCGACGGCCTGACAGATCCAAAAACTCGCGAGCGATCGCCGTGAAGGTTGCGGGTGTGCCCACCAGCGCCGACTATTGGCCAGATACCGCATATACTTGTCAATCACTCCAGTTCTTCTCTGTCGGTCTTGCCGACAAGTTGGTTCCGCTCGCTGTTGACCTAGAGTTTTTCTACCGAATTGGTGATGTACTTTGTTTTGGTTGTTTTATTGGTGTTCGCTGTGTTGGTGTGTTTCTTCAATAAAACTCTTGAAACCCTTTTTTTTGGCTTGTTTCTTGTTGATGAATTTTGCTTTGACTTGGATTTTCTTTGATTGTTCAAAATGGCCGACTCTTCTCCTGTTTATCGCAAGTGTGCGAGAGAATGTAACAAACGTCTTCCCAAGACCTCTATCGACCCTCATACTGTTTGTTCTAATTGCCGGGGTAAATCCTGCCCATTAGGAGATCGGTGGGAGGAGTGCGTGGTCTTGTCGGAATTCGAATGGCTTGAGTATGAAAAATATACTCGTAAGCTCGAAAGAGATAGGGTGAGGAGAAGCTCCTCTAGATCTTTGGAATTTTCCTCCTCCCATGCCCCTGAACCTAATCCTTCCCCTGTAGTGGTTGTTCCCGAACCCCTTGCTAGCACTCATGAACCGTCTATGCGGGACATGTTTTTAGCGATTCAAGCTTTAGGCGAGAAAGTTGAGTCCTTAGCCTCGGACTGTAATCAGTTAATGTCCGATGTAAAGTTGTTGAAAAGTGGTAAAGCAGAAAATCTAAGTGATAAAGTGATAAGTGCGCAAAATTTGTTTAGTGTTGCGACCGAGGGTTCGTCTGTTCGTGCTTGTCGCTCCCCTAGTCCGAGACCTCTTTCAGGCTCCCATGCACCAGGGAGAAGTAATGTCGTAGGACTTAAGGGGGCGAGAGGTGTAAACCAGCGTACAGACGTTCCCTCATTGGTATCAGACGTTTCTCGTCAAGAACGTACTTACCATAAGACAGGTGAGACTAAGTTCTCCTCGTCCTCTGACGACTTATCGCATAAGAAACCTTGGCGCAAGGTATCTAGGCCCTTAAAGCGAAAGTCAGTCCCTTCAGGACAGGTCCAGCATCCTGGCTGTAGCCATTGGGACAGCTCTGACCCCTTGCAGTCATCGGATGGCTGTTCGCCCATTAAGCGAAAGCGTAACACGGAGTCCGAGGGTCTCGGTAGAGGCAATGTTTTGCCAGCGCAGACGTTACCGACGTCACGGCCCGTTCCTACTCCCGTTGACCCGAAGTGGGTTGTCCTGCGGGACATGCAGTCTAAGCTTTCTTCTCTTATGGAAGATTATGAGCATGGACAGGTTCACGATGATCCTTTGCTTGCGGTTCGCCAGTGCGATGAACGTTACTCTGGCCTTCAGCCGCCTAAACGAGTATTTGTTCCGTAACCGAAATACAAACCACGCTATTTACAAAGGGTATTACTTTTAGCGCAGCTGAAATGACGAGCCAATAGTTTTTAACGAGGGTTAATTACCCCCGCGCTAGTTAGCGGGGGGTGGGGAAGGGTAGCTTGCTACCCCTCCCCCCTCCACACACCGGTGACTTGCTTCACTTCACTTTTGGCTCGGCGGTGATCAGACGTGTCTGTTCATTGCCTTCGTGACAGCCTTTAATTTTCTGCTTTTTCTTTTCAGCTTGTGTGATTGGTTGGAAGTTGACCTTCAGTTATTTTCTTTTATTTAATATGCGTACATGCCCTGGAGTTGCCGGCCGTCCTTGTGGGACTTTCATGTCGGACGTGAATACGGATCCTCACACCCTCTGCCCTCAATGTCGGGGCCGACGGTGCGACCAGGATAGCCTAACATGTGCCGTGAGTGCAGGGAGTGGTCTGCCTCCCAGTGGGAGAGGTTTGGCCGTCGGTGTAAGAAGAAGTCCAAGAGAGACCGTTCTCCTCCGGGGTTAGCCTTGAAGGAGGAAGGTTCTCGGGACTCTTCTTCCGCCGCCCAAACCACCTCCGAAGCTCCCCCTCGTCCGCCTCCTAAGGAGAGTCGTCCGAGTGGGAGCGCAGGCCCTTGTTCTGTTTCCCTACCTTCGGTGGGGGGAGAGGGCGTCGCCTCCCATAGCGAGGCGGTTTCCCCTCCTCCTCCGGGGGAGGTTATTGATAATGATGCCTTATCCAGTGATGATCTTTTACAGATTTGGTCGTCCCTGGGGCTTAAGGGCTTGCCCTCCAGGGTCGCTCTTATTGACCTTGTCTCGTTGGGGGCCGCTGTTAAACAGTCGCCGGTGGTAGCGGAGGTAGACCCTCTGTCTATTGTCGACGTCGTGGTGACAGAGGCCTCCGACGTGGCTGGGCCTTCCGACGCAGGTGCTGTTGCTGGTGATGGTGCTCTGGGCTCTCCTCCTCCTTCCGTGCATCCTTCGAAGGGGGAAGTGAGTCCTTCGGTCTCGACTGCTGCCCAGCTTCCTTCTGAGGGAAGTGTTTTGACGGAGACTCCCCTTCGGAGGACCGATGGTCCCGACGATCTCTCCCGAGGCCGCCTCCGCCGTAAGGCTCACCGCCCTCTACGCCACAAGGGCCTCCCTTCCCCTTACAGGGGGACTAAGAGGCGCCTTTTTGGGTCTTTGTCCTCCGGGGGGGACTCTCCTCGTCAGCCTCAACCGACTGCTCCGCCCTCCTTGAACCTCTCTGCAGACCGCTCACCATCTCCTGCCGGATCTTCGCCTTCTGGAGAACTCGTCACCCGACGGGCAACGGTCCCATCGGGGCTAAGGGATTCTTCCCTTACGCGAGCAGGGCTAGCGCACAAGTGCTCTCCTGCTCGCCAGCGATCTCCTGCTCGTCGACGATCTCCTGCTCGCCAAGACTCTCCTGCTCGCCGACGCTCACCTGCTCGTCGGCTCTCTCCTGATGCTCGCCCCCCTCGCCAGCGCTCTCCTGCTCGTCAGCTCTCTTCCGAGCGTCAGCGCTCATTTGAGGACCATCGCCCTGCGGTCTCTGACCACCCTTTAGTTCCTGCTGAACTCCCTGCTCACCATCCACCTGGTCCTGTGGCTACGCAACATCGTGCTGCGCGTGTGTCAGAAACACATGTTCGCCAACGCGCCAGCGATCTCCCCGTTCCTGCTCGTGAACGCGCCGCACCACCTGTCCTCTCACAGGACACGCGTCGACCTTCTGCTCGCCAGCGATCACCAGCTCGCCAGCGATCACCTACACATGCTGCTCGCCATCGCACGACCCTGCACGATCGCCCGCTTACGCATGCTGCTCCTCATCGCACTACCCTGAACGATCGCCCTCCTGCGGATGCTGATCACCATCGCACCCTTTCACGCGATCATTCACCTGCGCATGCTGCTCGCCATCGCACAACCCTGCACGATCGCCCGCTTACGCATGCTGCTCCTGATCGCACAACCCTGAACGATCGCCCTCCTGCGGATGCTGATCACCATCGCACCCTTTCATGCGATCATTCACCTGCGCATGCTGCTCGCCATCGCACAACCCTGCACGATCGCCCGCTTACGCATGCTGCTCCTCATCGCACAACCCTGAACGATCGCCCTCTTGCGGATGCTGATCACCATCGCACCCTATCACGCGATCATTCACCTGCGCATGCTGCTCGCCATCGCACAACCCTGCACGATCGCCCGCTTACGCATGCTGCTCCTGATCGCACAACCCTGAACGATCGCCCTCCTGCGGATGCTGATCACCATCGCACCCTTTCATGCGATCATTCACCTGCGCATGCTGCTCGCCATCGCACAACCCTGCACGATCGCCCGCTTACGCATGCTGCTCCTCATCGCACAACCCTGAACGATCGCCCTCTTGCGGATGCTGCTCGCCATCGCTTACCATCACGCGGTCATTATCGCCAGCGATCTTCTTCACCTACGCGGCAGCACGATCCCTCGCCGTCGCGCCATCGCTTGCGTTCGTCGCCTCGGACACGTGTTCATTTACCTGCCCACCCTCACGCCCACTCGCCTGCGCGATCGCTCGCCTGCGCGCCCGCGCGACCGCTCGCCTGCGCGCCCGCGCGACCGCTCGCCTGCGCGCCCGCGCGACCGCTCGCCTGCGTGCCCGCGCGCCCGCGCGACCGCTCGCCTATGCGCCCGCGCGACCATTCGCCTTTGCGCGACCGTTCGCCCTCGGGACCATAGTTCGTGGCGAATTCCACAGCCGGTGGTAGCAGCAGGGACGCGTGCTCCTAGACGGCACTCGGGATCACCTCCATCCAAGCACAGGTTGGTATTGCAGGACGAAGACAGGTCAGTACAGCATTCTTCCCCACCTTCTTTTCAGGCAGGTACTGTCGTGTCCACTCCAAAGGATCGCCCGATCCCTTTCACCTTAGCGAGGATTTCGGACTCTGTGTCCTTGGAGCAGCAGACTTGGTTTGGTCCGCTGGCACGGGCGTTAGTGAGGGTTATGAAACCAGCACTCGCCGGCCAGGGTAACAAACCAGCGGCTGTCTCTCCTACGCTGAAGAGAAAGAGAGGAGTGGACTTCGTGGTGACTTCCCCCAGGGCGAAGTTGGTTCCCAAGAGGTCGGTCTCGAGGGTCCCCTTTCCTGCACGAGTACTCTCTCCTTCTCCCGTGGACGAGGCCTTTCCGTCCTCAGGTGAGTCCAGTGGGGCGGTAGTCTTCCCCTCGGCACCAGGGGGGGAGACTTCGCTTCAGGCAGGAGAATCGTCTCGTGAGGAAGGGGCCCCTCGAACCTCGTTGTTGGGATCCTGTATCCCTAGGATTCCAAGACCATCCCTGAATCCTCTGCAAGGATTCGTCAGGAACCCAGGACTACCCAGGGGAATGTCCACGTATCACCCCAGGAAGAGATTCCTGGGGCAGGAGACTTAGCTGCCAGCCCGCAGGGAGGAGAACAGCAAGAGTCCGAACATGCCTTCTGGCAGGTCCTAAGCCTGATAAGGCAACTTAACAGTCTTACGGATCCAGTCATCCCCCCCCCGTGAAGGCAAAGACACGATTCTGGATGAAGTGTTTGACGTTCGGAAGGCCCCTAAGACCAGTGCAGCTCTGCCCTGGTCTCGGGGGCTGAAGAGTGCCAGAGCTAGGGCCAATGCTCAGCTCGCACTTCTTGCCTCCTCCAGTCGTTCCACTGCCGGGAACAAACTCATCCCTCCTCCTCGCCTTCAGCAGAGGAGGTATTTCGAGATCCTGGGTGAGCACAACCTCGCTCTTCCTCTCCATCACTCTGTGGAGGAGCTGGCGAAGGGAGTTCCCTTGGAGAAACTCTCTGCCCGGCAGGTGTCGTTCTCGGCGGCAGAGATCCTTAACCACGAGAAGGTCGCTAAGTGTGCCATGCAGGCCACTTCGTGGCTGGACTTCTGGTTAGGATCTCTGGGCATCCTATTGCGATCGGAGGACTTGTCCAAGGAGACCAATAGGAAGGCCCTAGAGACCTCCTTGCTCTCGGGCAACCGCTCCATCGAGTTTTTGGTGCACCAGGTTACCACCCTGTGGGCCAACTCGGTGTTGAAGCGTCGCGATGCTGTGTCCGAGAGATTCCATCCGAAGGTCCCCGTCGTAGATGTGTGTAGGCTCCGACATGCCTCCCTCCTGGGGGAGAGCCTGTTTAAGCCTCAAGACTTGGAGCGAACGGCTGAGAGGTGGAGGAAATCCAGCACGGACTCCCTCCTCCACAGGGCCCTTACAACTTGGCCCTATAAGCCTCCAGCCCCGCCACAACAGCAGCAACAGCCTTGTAAGGCTCCCAAACAGGCACCGGCAGCTAAGAAAGTGGTGTCAAAGTCCCAGCCCTTTCCAGCCAAGGTCAAGAGGGGCGGTAAGTCCTCCAGGGGAGGCAAGACTTCTAGGGGTGGCGGCCGCGGCCGCAAGCCCTTGGGGTGGCAGTCCCCCTGCGTGTCCACCTGTGGGGGGATGCCTTCAGCGTTGCGTCCGCAGGTGGCAACATCACGGGGCCGATGCTTGGACGGTCTCAGTGATCGGCCAAGGTTATCGCGTCCCGTTCACGTCATCTCAACCTCCCCTGACAGCGAATCCAGTGTCGTTGAGCTCCTATGCCATGGGATCGGCAAAGGGGCTGGCCCTTCAGGCCGAAGTCGAGACCATGTTCGAGAAGGGTGCTCTCCAGGAGGTCGTGGACGGCTCTCCAGGCTTCTTCAGTCGACTCTTTCTTGTAAAGAAGGCTACTGGAGGCTGGAGACCCGTCATCGATCTCTCGGCTCTGAACAGGTTTGTCAAACAAACCCGGTTCAGCATGGAGACAGCAGACACGGTCAGACTTGCGGTGAGACCACAAGACTTCATGTGTACACTGGATCTAAAGGATGCGTACTTCCAGATCCCAATCCATCCGTCTTCCAGGAAGTACCTGAGATTCTGCCTAGACAACAAGATCTACCAGTTCAAGGTGCTGTGTTTCGGTCTCTCCACAGCTCCTCAGGTGTTCACCAGAGTGTTCACCCTGATTTCGACTTGGGCGCACAGGAACGGCATTCGTCTCCTTCGTTACCTAGACGATTGGCTGATCCTAGCAGACTCGGAGTCGACCCTTCTTCGACACCGAGACAGGCTTCTAGATCTTTGCCAGGATCTGGGGATCGTGGTAAACCTCGAGAAGTCCTCTCTGCAGCCGTCCCAACGACTGGTTTATCTAGGCATGCTAATAGACACCAATCTCCACAAAGCCTTTCCATCAGACGACCGGATAGCAAGGCTGAGGAGGGTGGCGGAACCTTTCCTCAGGCGAAAAGAACTCCCCGCCCAATCGTGGTTGCGTCTCTTAGGCCACCTATCCTCCCTGGCCATTCTGGTTCCAAACAGCCGCCTCAGGATGAGATCCCTTCAATGGCGGCTCAAGTCCCGGTGGAATCAAGGATCCGATTCCCCGGACATTCTGATCCCAATGGGGTCTCTGGAACAGACGGACTTGCGGTGGTGGCTGGCCGACGAGAACCTGCGAAAGGGAGTGAGTCTTCTCGTCCTCCCCCCGGAATTGACTCTGTTTTTGGACGCGTCAAAAGAAGGGTGGGGGGCGCACGTTCTGAACCAGAGGGCCTCAGGCCTTTGCTCAGAATCAGAAAAGTGCCTACACATCAACCTGCTAGAATTGAAGGCCGTCTTTCTGGCCCTTCAACAGTTCCAACGGTTCCTGGCGGGTCACTCCGTGGTGGTGGTGAGCGACAACACCACGGTAGTGGCTTATATCAACAAGCAGGGAGGCACTTTTTCGCAACAGCTATCCCATCTTGCAGTAGAGACTCTGAGGTGGACCGAAACCCACTCGATAACACTATCAGCTCGCTTCATTCCTGGCAAGAGGAATGTGCTCGCCGACAGTCTGAGCAGGGCTTCGCAGATAGTGAGTACCGAGTGGTCTTTGGATCCTCAGATAGCCAACAAAGTCCTGACTTTGTGGGGTTCCCCGACGGTGGACTTGTTCGCGACAGCCTTGAACTTCAAGCTGCCCCTGTACTGCTCACCAGTCCCGGACCCCAAGGCACTCTGGCAAGATGCTTTCCAGCAACGGTGGGACAACATCGACGTGTACGCCTTCCCACCATTCTGTCTGATGAGAAGGGTGCTCAACAGGACCAGACTATCGGTCAACTGTTCCATGACTCTAGTAGCTCCGCTATGGCATCACGCGGAATGGTTTCCGGACCTTCTGCAACTCCTGACGGAACTCCCAAGGGAGCTTCCTCCACGACACGAGCTTCTCAGACAACCCCACTCCGGTGTCCCTCACAGGGCCGTAGCCTCGCTTCGGCTTCACGCCTGGAGACTATCCAGCGTCTCCTCGCGGAGAGAGGCTTTTCGCAACAGGTTGCGGAGAGAATGTCTCGGCACCTGCGAAGGTCCTCTGAGGGAGTCTACCAAGCGAAGTGGAGAGTCTTTTGTGGTTGGTGTCGTGGAAGGGGTATCTCTCCACTCGATGCCACTATTCCAGCAATAGCGGACTTCCTTGTGTATCTGCGAGAAGAAATGCGCCTTTCTGTCTCGGCAGTGAAAGGCTATCGCTCAGCCTTAAGCTTGGCCTTCAGATTGAAGGGCGTGGATATTTCTTCATCGCTAGAACTCTCTTTACTCATACGTAGCTATGAGCTTACCTGCCCCCAGTCGGAAGTGAGACCCCCTCCTTGGAACGTGGTTTGAGTCCTCAGGTCTCTCAAGAGACCTCCCTTCGAGCCATTACGCCAGGCCTCCGATCGCCACCTGTCTTGGAAGACGGCTTTCCTACTCGCCTTGGCCTCGGCCAAGCGAGTTAGTGAACTTCATGGTCTCTCGTACGACATCGCCCATTCAAGGGGATGGGGGGAGGTAACGTTCAGGTTCGTCCCTGAGTTTGTGGCCAAGACTCAGAATCCTGGAGTGCCGGATCCTCGGTTCGACACTTTCAGGATCGCGAGTCTCCGTTCTGTAACAAACGACCCAGACCAGCTGCTACTATGCCCAGTGAGGTGTCTGAGGTACTACTTGAAAAGAACGGCTGCAGTCCGTCCTCATGTGCGAGCTTTGTTTGTGAGCACAGGCAGGACAAAGAGGAGGGTCACCAGGAACACCATCTCTGCTTGGATTCGAAGGGTTATCCACCATGCCCTGAATCCTGACCCTCCTCCGTCACGTCGCCCTCGGGCCCACGATGTCAGGGGTATTGCTACATCCCTGGTCTTCAAGAGAAACTTCTCTGTGACGCATGTACTTCAAGCTGGGGTCTGGAAGCGTCAAACGACCTTCACAGCCCACTACCTGCAAGACTGACCCACAGGAGCCTCGATACGTTCTCTATCGGCCCTGTGGTGGCTGCACAACAGCTGGTCTAACCTCAGGCTCCTTTTTGGGCAAGTAGCAGTAGGTTGAGGGCGTTGTTACCCGGTCTTAGTCTGTGTGAATGAAAGAGTATGTCTGACGCTTACTTCTTTCTTCATTCTCCCCTCTCTTGGGGAAGCAGCATCCTGGTCCTCGCATAGCTGACCTCAACCTCTGCAGGTAACCCATGCTTCTTTGTGCTCCTAGTATTAAGCTTAATACTGTTGCATCTCCCATACCCTGACGAGGTGGTATGGGGAACGTCCTATCCTAGAATTCCTATCTGAAGGTCTCAAGGTCAACTTCATAGGACGAGTCACACTCTCCTCCTCACACTACTTATGTAGGCCACTCGTTCCTAGCAATGCTAGGAACCTGTGAGGTACAGGGGCTTCCTCTCTCTAGTGCTGCTCACTGAGGGATCGAGCCCCCGGGCAAGCCGAAGTCAGTAAGGCTGGGGACTTTCCACCCTTCCTAAGGGGTAAGTCACCCTTTGTAAATAGCGTGGTTTGTATTTCGGTTACGGAACAAATGACAAATTCGAAGATAATTTGTATTTTTCCTAACCATACTAACCTTAGCTATTTACACATATGTGCCCGCCATCCCTGACCCCCAAGTCAAGTCCTACCTCTAAGTGAAGTGAAGCAAGTCACCGGTGTGTGGAGGGGGGAGGGGTAGCAAGCTACCCTTCCCCACCCCCCGCTAACTAGCGCGGGGGTAATTAACCCTCGTTAAAAACTATTGGCTCGTCATTTCAGCTGCGCTAAAAGTAATACCCTTTGTAAATAGCTAAGGTTTGTATGGTTAGGAAAAATACAAATTATCTTCGAATTTGTCATTTTCTCGTCCGTTTGATGTTAGTACTAACGTTTCTAGTGCTTTGAAACGCGATGCTAGTCGTGTTCCTCGTCTTTAACGTCAGTCACGTGACGTGGAACCCCCCTTACTACAGTCTCGGACTGACGTTCAGCAGCTGCCACCTCAGCCCCGCACTGACGTTCGCCGACCGACTCCGTTGCCTCGCCGTGACGTTGAGCGTCTGTCACCGCAGTCGGAAGTTGTTTTGCCTGCTCAGACCCTGCAGTCAATGCAGTCTCGACGTGATGTTGAGCGACATTCAACTCAAGCTGTTGTTGCTTGTCAGTCACAAGACTTTCAGTCTTTTCAGCCGCGGCGTGACGTTGTTTCCTCAGCTGTTGCTGCTGCTCCGTTGCTTGTTGACATTACCTGTCAAGCGTTGCCTCCTAGACATGTCTCTCCGTTTCACGAGACTCTGCAGTTGTCGGATGAGGAAGTCGCTGATCCCCTTCCAACTGATATGCCTTTGGGGACTTTTTCAGATGGAGAGGAGCCTAAAGTTGCTCAGCCCTCTCTTGATTTTAAAAAGATCATGCTGATGTTTAAGGATCTTTTTCCTGACCATTTTGTGACTGCTGCTCCTCGTTCGCCTCCGTCAGAGTTCACGCTAGGCCTAGCTGCTTCGACGCCGTCATTTACTAAGCTAGTGCTCTCTCGCTCTTCTAAGAGAGCTTTGCGTTTACTAGGCGACTGGTTGATGACCAGGAGGAGTTTGGGGAAGACAGCCTTTGCTTTTCCCCCTTTTAAACTGGCTTCTCGAGCGAGCGTCTGGTATGACACGGGAGAAGTTCTCGGCTTGGGAGTTCCTGCCTCTGCCCAGGGAGACTTCTCAAGCCTCGTAGTCTCTCCCCGTCGTCTGGCCATGAGACGCTCAAAAGTTAGCTGGTCCTCTTCGGACCTTGATCATCTCCTCAAAGGGGTCTTTAGGGCCTTAGAAGTTTTTAACTTTTTGGATTGGTCGCTGGGAGCCTTGAGCAGGAAGATCTCTTCAGCCGACCGTGATGTATCTGTACAAATTATGTCCTGCATGGACAAAGCTATCCGTGATGGCTCTAATGAACTCGCTGCTACGTTTACGGCAGGAGTCCTTGAGAAGAGGGAGACTCTCTGTTCGTTCCTGTCTGCAGGAGTAACTCCCTGTCAAAGGTCGGAGCTACTCTTTGCGCCGTTATCATCTGCCTTATTCCCCCAGCAGTTGATTAAGGATATCGCAGCGTCGCTAGTACAAAAAGATACCCATGACTTGATGGCTACGTCAGCGCGTAAGGCTGCTCCTTCTTCATCCTCTTATGTCGTTAGACCTAAGTTCGACACTCCAGCAACGAGGTTTATCCCGCCCTTTCGTGGCAGAGCTCCCAGTAAGGGAGGCGCTTGTGCCGATAGTAAGAGAGGTAAGAGGAGAGGATCTAAGTCCTCCCGTGGCAGAGTCTGACTGCCCACGTCCTCAGACAGCGGTAGGGGCCTGATTAACCAACTCCTGGCAGGCCTGGGAGAGGAGGGGTGCAGACCGGGAGTCTGTTTTGTTGCTAAAGGAGGGGTACAAAATACCTTTTGTACGGAGACCTCCTCTGGTAAAAGTCCTCTCCCAGGTATCGAGAGGAGTCAAAGAGACAGGCACTACAGCTACAGGTGTCTTCAGTTGCTAGAGAAGGGAGCGGTGGTGAAAGTCTCGGACCTTCAATCACCGGGGTTTTACAACCGTCTCTTCCTAGTTCCAAAGCATACAGGAGGTTGGAGGCCGGTGCTGGATGTCAGTGCTCTCAACGTTTTTGTTGTCAAAACAAAATTTACGATGGAGACCACCAAGTCCGTCCTAGCAGCAGTCAGAGAGGGAGACTGGATGGTCTCTCTCGACCTGCAGGATGCGTACTTCCACATTCCTATACACCCGGATTCTCAACCGTATCTGAGGTTTGTATACAGGAATGTGGTGTACCAATTCCGAGCACTGTGCTTCGGCCTCAGCCCTGCTCCTCTTGTTTTTACGAGGCTCATGAGAAATGTAGCAAAATTTCTACATTTGTCGGGGATTCGAGCCTCCCTGTACCTGGACGACTGGCTGCTCAGAGCGTCGTCCCGTCATCGCTGTCTGCAGGACCTTCAATGGACGTTGGATCTTGCAAAGGAGTTGGGCCTGTTGGTGAACATAGAGAAGTCTCAGCTGACTCCCTCCCAAACGATTCTCTATTTGGGGATGGAGATACAGAGTCTAGCTTTTCGGGCCTTTCCGTCTGCCACCGGGATAGAGCAAGCCTTGCTCAAAGTCCGTCTCATGCTAGAGAAAGACCATTGCTCTGTGAGAAGTTGGATGAGCCTCCTAGGGATGCTATCATCCCTGGAACAGTTTATCTCTCTAGGGAGACTTCACCTTCGCCCTCTCCAGTTCCATTTAGACTCCCATTGGAACAAGATCAAAACTTTGGAGGCGGTCTCGATCCCGATCTCCGAACCAGTCAAGACTTGCCTGAGCTGGTGGGACAGCAATATACGTCTGCGAGAAGGTCTGTCCCTGGCAGTCAAGAACCCAAACCACGTGTTATTTTCAGATGCGTCGGATTTGGGTTGGGGAGCGACTCTGGACAGTCTGGAATGTTCGGGTCTTTGGACGACAGCAGAGGAGCCTTCACATCAACTGCAAGGAACTGTTGGCTGTTCACTTAGCTCTGACAAGTTTCGAGAGTCTTCTGCGAAACAAGGTGGTAGAAGTGAATGCGGACAACACCACGGCCTTGGCGTATATCTCCAAGCAAGGAAACACTCGCTCCCACGCTCTGTTCGTCATCGCAAGGGACCTCCTCATCTGGTCAAAAGATCGAGGCATCTCACTGTTGACGAGGTTCATCCAAGGGAAATTGAACGTCTTGGCGGACTGTCTCAGTCGGAAGGGTCAGGTGATTCCTACAGAATGGACCCTCCACAAGGATGTATGCAAGAGTCTTTGGATGACTTGGGGTCAGCCCACCATAGACCTCTTTGCAACCTCACTGACCAAAAGGCTCCCAACCTACTGCTCTCCAGTCCCAGATCCAGAGGCGGCCCACATAGATGCCTTTCTGTTGGACTGGTCTCACCTGGACGCTTAACCGCATTTCCGCCGTTCAAGATCGTCAACAAGGTGTTGCAGAAGTTCGCCTCTCACGAAGGGGCAAGGTTGACGTTGGTTGCTCCCCTCTGGCCCGCGAGAGAGTGGTTCACAGAGGTACTTCAATGGCTGGTAGACGTCCCAAGGAGTCTACCCTTACGGATGGATCTCTTACGGCAACCGCACGTAAGGAGACTTCATCAAAGCCTCCCCGCGCTTCGTCTGACTGCCTTCAGACTATCGAAAGACACTCAAGAGCTCGAGGCTTTTCGAAGGAGGCAGCCAGAGCGATCGCGAGGGCTAGGAGATCATCTACTATCAAGGTCTACCAGTCGAAGTGGGAGGTCTTTAGAGACTGGTGCAAGTCCTCCTCTATTTCCTCTTCCAGTACCTCTGTAGCGCAGATTGCGGACTTTCTCCTGTATCTGAGAAATGTTCACTCTCTCTCTGCTCCCACCATTAAAGGCTACAGGAGCATGTTGGCCTCTGTTTTCAGACATAGAGGCTTGGATCTGTCTAATAACAAAGATCTCCAAGACCTCCTTAGGTCTTTCGAGACCTCTAAGGAGCGTCGTATGTCAACTCCTGCTTGGAATTTGGACGTGGTCCTGCAGTTCCTGATGTCGGACAGGTTTGAGCCATTACACTCAGCCTCCCTGAAGGATCTCACCCTCAAGACACTTTTTTTTTAGTAAGCTTGGCTACAGCTAAAAGGGTCAGTGAGATCCATGCCTTTAGTAAGAACATCGGCTTCCCTACGAATAAAGCTATATGTTCTCTTCAGCTTGGTTTTTTGGCCAAGAACGAACTGCCTTCTCGTCGTTGGCCTAAATCCTTTGAAATACCTAGTCTGTCAGAAATCGTAGGTAATGAAGTTGAAAGAGTGCTGTGCCCCGTGAGAGCTCTTAAGTTTTACTTAGCTCGAACTAAACCTATACGAGGTGGTTCTGAGGCCTTATGGTGCTTCGTTAAGAAGCCCTCATTGCCCATGTCTAAAAATGCGTTGTCGTACTTTATTAGATTTTTAATCCGGGAAGCACATTCTCATTTAAATGAGAAAGATCGTTGTTTGCTTAAGTTCAAGACTCACGAAGTGAGAGCAATAGCGACTTCGGTGGCTTTTAAGCAAAACAGATCTCTTCGAAGTATTATGGACGCGACCTTTTGGAGGAGCAAGTCAGTGTTCGCTTCATTTTACTTAAAAGACGTCCAGACTCTTTATGAGGACTGCTACACCCTGGGTCCATTCGTTGCAGCGAGTGCAGTAGTGGGTGAGGGTTCTACCACTACATTCCCTTAATCCCAATATCCTTTTAATCTTCTCTTGAAATGTTTTTTAATCTTGTCTTGGGTTGTTCGGAAGACTAGGAAGTCTTTCGCATCCTTTTTTGATTTGGCGGGTGGTCAAATGTTTCTTGAGAGCGCCCAGATTAAGGGTATTGATGAGGTCCTGTTATAGGGGTGTTCGCCCTGGATATAACAGCTCCTGGAAGTCTTTCAGCATCCTGGAAGGATGGCTGGGCTTCGTGAGGAAAGCGGACTAATGAGGCAGAGTAATCATCAGAGTCAGCTTCCTTACCAGGTACCTATACTTAAGTTGGTTTTTTATGAAATATTTGTCAAAAAACTCTTGAGCATATACGCCTTTATTGTATTAATACTGGTCTCTACCCACCACCATGGGTGTGAATCAGCTATTCTATATTCACCGGCTAAGTTTAATATTTAAAAATGATATTTTCCTTATAAAATAAATTTTTGAATATACTTACCCGGTGAATATATGAATTAAAGACCCTCCCTTCCTCCCCAATAGAGACCCAGCGGACTGAGAAGAACTGGAGTGATTGACAAGTATATGCGGTATCTGGCCGATAGTCGGCGCTAGTAGGCACACCCGCAACCTTCACGGCGATCGCTCGCGAGTTTTTGGATCTGTCGGGCCGTCGGAGACGTCAGCTATTATATATTCACCGGGTAAGTATATTCAAAAACTTATTTTATAAGGAAAATATCATTTTGGGGTTATTTTATGGTCTTTATTTCGGTAATTTAAAAAAGAATCCTCGTGGTATATCCATAAACCCCAGAAAAGAGAGATTGCCTTGTTTGGGACGTGGCAGATAGGGGATCATCGGAGTCTTCTGCCAATTGTTGTTGTAGAGGGTAGACACAACTGGTGGCAAGGAAAAATGATGCAACAATGTCTCCTTTGGGTAGTGGTGCGTAAAGGGAAACCTTGGAAAGGGTGGTTTAAAGAAATTTTATTTAGAGGCATTTCTGTTCACTCTTAAACTGTCTGAAATGTTCTATATTCTGCGTATGGGTGTCTGGGTCTAGGGGGTCAACGAAGTTCTTGGAGGGATTAAGTTTTTGTTTTCAGAGTTCATATAAGCTGTTGTAGGCACCCCACTTAGCACTTATTATAATACTCTCCGGTTTGATAAAGAGCTTTAGGATTGTATAGTTAGGAAATATACAAAGTATTCCATATTTGATTTATTTCTGGTACTCCTCCAGTGTGTGGTTTACTGTAGTCAAACTTTGCCCTAATGTTTTGGGTGAAATTGCATTTCATTGCAATTCATATTACCCATGTAGTGCGGTCACATGTTTTTTTTTTAACCTCATATTAGGGAGAATGGCCTTTTAAAGTTTTCTATGCGTGAAGGATACAAACCTTTTTTATTTCAATTTTGTAAATAGAGTACCAAACTACAATTATTGAGACATCTACATTTAGGCATACAGATCTGGTCTGAGCTGTCTGGTTTTCAACCTAAATTGTTGGGCCAAAATTTGGTCATTAAATTCACCCAGACCTAATTTTGGCAGTGAAGATCATTGTGAATGCGGTTTATTGTTCATAATACAGTAATAACCATCCTTCGCTTTTAGATAAATTGGACTACGGCTTCTTCAATGTTGCATTGATTTCAAGTCTCTCTACTTTTAGAAATAGCACTACAATATTTAAGAAATTTATTCTGGCAATGACCAGTTTGTTAGAACATCTTTCCTATCAGTCAGTTGATTCGCTGGAACATAGGTAGTAATAACTTTTTTCTATTATTGAGCATGTTGACAATTGTCACGTTACTAGTTCTTATTCATATGATGCAGTCATGTTGAATTAACGACAATCACTTTCGAAACACACCTAACAAAATAAAAACGACTTAATGGGCAAGTCCAAAACAGAAGGATGACCTGGAGAGCGTGAGTAGTAGGTGTCGGTAGGGTAGCACAACTGTATTCTCTATGGCCTGTCACGGCCCTCCCCTTTGATGAAGGGATTATCTAAATGGAAGACAGCCTGTGAATAGTGGTTTACACACGCCCTTGTTAGATATACGACACCAACAAGGTGCTCGCACGAGGGTTGTAACCTCTGCATTCCATGCTTTTATCTTTATCTAGTATATTTGGAAGATTTATATTAGAAAAGGAGGACTTTTCACCGGGCGTCACAGGTCTCTCCCCAGAAATAGATTTTTCCTTCGTCAAAATCCCTTAATTTTTTGTTTTTCTCTACCTCACTGCGATGCTTTCTTTACTTGGGCCCTAAATCTTATGCATTCTGCATTCTTAGGTAGGGCTACAACTTTTCTTGTCAATATGGGGATAAAAACAATAATGGTAATGATTAAGGATATACTGTATATACACCTGTTAGAAAAATGCCTTTCAACTATGATTTGAAACAACCTTAGGATGTATTTCTTTTAGTAGAAGTGCTACTCAGTTGTCCAGAGAGCTTGGTGACTTCAATCCAGTTATTTTAAACATCTGACTTACCTGGTAGTTATATATATAGCTTAGTCCCTGACGTCACGGCAGAATTTCAAAACTCGCAGCAATCGCCGATTGGGTAGCCAGGTGTATCACCAGTGCGCCCTCTACCCAGGTACCTGGAACCATTCCAACTATTCCTCAGATCTTCCCTGCCGCCTCACCGGTGACATCGTTGGAATTTCACTTGCTGTAGCCTATGTTAATTGCAGTTACTTGGGTAATGTACAATTTGGCTTTGGCTTTCGCTCGTTTGGATTTGTTTTTGGATTTTTCTTGGACCCGATTAGATTTTGTTGTTTTGACCCTTGCTTGTATGATCTCTTGAAAATTTTCATAATGTCTGACTCCTCTTCAATTATTAGGTGTGCGAGAGGTTGTAAGACCCGGCTTGCTAAAGCCTCTGTTGATCCCCACTCCATTTGTGTGAAATGTAGAGGTAAAGTTTGTTAGTTGGTTGATCGTTGCGATGAATGTGTTATTTTGTCTGAGAGTGAGTGGTTGGAGTAAGACTGCTACACTCGTAAGCTTCAGAGGGATAGGATCAGGAGAAGTAAGAGTTTATCTCGTTCTTCTAGAGATTGTTCCCCTCCCCGTGTCAACGAACCTATTGATCCTTCGCCTGTAGTGGTAGTTCCAGATCCCACTGCTGTTAATCCTAATGAACCAACTCTAAAGGACATGATGGTGGCCATTCAAGCCCTGGGCGAGAGAGTGGAGTCACTTGCAGCGGATAGGACTAAGTTAAGGTCCGATGTTAAGGTATTAAAGAGTGCTAGTGTCAGTGCTAAAGGTTCAGTGAATTTGATCAGTGCAGTGGAGGGTGCGTCTGCTCGAACCTGTCGTTCTCCTAGCCATAGACCTCTTCCAAGCTCCCAACCCCTAGGAGAAGGAATGTCGACAGGTGAAAGGAAACGAGAGGCGTTAGCGTCCGAGCAGTCGTTCCTTCGAGCGTACCTGTGGACGCTTCGCAGGACGCTTGCCCTTGCCATGGGAAAGGCAAGGTGAAAGTGTTTTCGTCTTCATCGGATGACGCAGCGCCCAGACGTGGCTGCCATCTTGCATCAAGACCTCTGAAGAGGAAGATTGCCTCTGTCGAGCAGTGTCGTGTCATGACGCCTCAGGCTCAAGGTTGCAGCCATTGGAGCAGTCCGGAGCGTTTTCCTTCCTGCTCCGAAGAATGTTCTCCTGCCAAGCGCCTTGCTACGTCGGTAGGAGATAGAAGGAAGTCGGAAGCTGTCAGGCGTCCATCCCCATCTGTTGGAAGGCAGTTTTCGGAGGCTGGCATGACTTCTGTGCATGCTCCTCCTCCTCCTTCGGATTGGTATTTGTCCCCTGAACGCTCTGCGCTTTCCTTGAGCGACGTGAAAGGTGAACTTATTGAAGAAGCAGCGTCTCTGTTTGGCCACAACAAGAAATTGATCCGAATCTAAGTGTACTGCAAGATATGCAGCAGAAACTCTCCTCCCTCTTGCAAGTCTATCAGCCTGCAGACAAGAAGAGAGTGGCTCGCCAAGACGCCGAGCGTCGGGAATCTTTACGCCGTGACGCCAAGCGTCAGAAAGCTAAGGGTCGAGAGGTTCTTGACACCGAGCGTCGAGAAGAGGAACATCTTATCAAGCGTCGGGAGCCTGGTAGTCATGACGCCGAGCGTCTTAAGGAGGAACATCATGCCAAGCGTCGAGTGAGTGGTACGCATGACGCCAAGCGTCAAGGAGTTGGACGTCGAGACGCCGTGCGTAAGAACCTTGGACGTCATGAAACCGAGCGTCGAGATCGCGAACGTCAAAGTTCCGAGCGTCAAGCGTTGGAACAACGTGACGCCAGGCGTCATGATATTGAACTCCCTGATGCCAGAAGTCAGGATATTAAGGAGTTGACTCTAAGAAAACAGGACGTTTCTACCTCGATTAGAGACCTGTCGGAAGAAGGGAAAGACTCATCTCTCCCCTAGTGATCCCTTAGAGGAAGTCTCTGAAGGAGAAGGTCCTAAGACCTTTCATTCGTCGGTGGATTTAAAGAAACTTATGAGAGTTTTTCTGAAGAGTTTCCTGATTATTTTGTTCCTGCTGCTCCTCGTTTCCCGCCTTCAGAGTTTACGCTAGGGAAGGCGTCGAAGGAGTCTGTTTATGAAGATGGTGTTGTCTTGCTCATCTAAGAGAGCCTTGAGAATGATGGGGGACTGGATGCAATCTAAGAAGGACCAGGGAAAGACTGTTTTTTTCTTTTCCCCCGGCCAGATTAGCATCCAGATCTAGCATTTGGTACAAGACTGGAGAACTCTCGGCTTAGGAGTTCCTGCCTCTGCCCAAGGAGACTTTTAAGAGTCTGGTGGACGCCCCTCGTCGGACAGCCATGAGAAGACCCAAAGTGTTTTGGTCAACGTCGGAGCTGGATTACCTTCTCAAAGGCATCTTCAGAGCTTTCAAGGTGTTTAATTTCCTTGTCTGGACTCTGGGAGCCTTGGGGAAAAAGGTTTATGCTTTGAAGGATGTGGACACAGAAGGCCTTGCATGGACAAAGCCTTAAGAGATGGGTCCAACGAGTTAGCGGCTTTTCTCGGCGGGTGTTTTTTAAAAAAAAAAAAAAAAAAAAAAAAAAAAAACCCAAATGTGCTCTTTTCTGGAAAATGGGGTTACACCCATACAGAAGTCGGAATTGCTGTACGCACCTCTTTCTTCTTCCCTTTTTCCTCGAGAGCTGGTCAGAGAGGTCTCTTCGGCTTTAGCCCAAAAGGCCCCACAGGATTTTGTGTCATAAGACAGCAAGGAAAGTTCTGCCTACTTCCCTCTCAAGACTCAAGGGTAAGGAAAACTTTCAGCAGGGGTAGTACCAGACCTGAGGGAAGGAGATCGAAGAGGAGAGGCTCGAAACCAGGGCGAAGCAGAGTCTGACTGCATTCACCTTCAGACAGCAGTAGGAGCCAGACTAACCAACTTCTGGCAAGCTTGGGAGAGGAGAGGAGCAGACCTTTGGTTTGTACAGTTACTCAAGGAGGGATACAAAATCCCTTTTGTAGGGAAACCTCCTTTAGTAGTAACTCTGATAGATCTCTCGGCCAGATAGAGAGAGGAATCCAAGATACAGGCGATGCAACAGCAAATGTGTGTCTTATTAGAGAAGGAGGCAATAGAGATTAGAGAGGGTGCGAGATTAGAGAGGGTGCGAGATTTACGGTCACCAGGATTTTACAACCGCTTGTTCCTGGTTTCCAAGAACTCGGGGGGGGGATGGAGACCAGTCCTGGATGTAAGTGCTCTCAGCGTCTTCATTCAGAAAACGAAGTTCACTATGGAGACAACGAAATCAGTCCTAGCAGCAGTCAGAAAAGATGACTGGATGGTCTCTTTAGACCTCCAGGATGCGTATTTTCACATCCCCATCCATCCGAACTTCAAGAAATACCTGAGGTTCATGTACAAGGAGAAAGTTTTCCAGTTTCGGGCTCTTTGTTTCGGCCTAAGCACCGCCCCTCAAATCTTTACGAAGTTAATGTCAAATGTAGCAGGTATGCTACATTCAAGAGGTATCGGAGCTTCCCTGTATCTGGACGACTGGCCACTCAGAGCTCATTCCTACAATTGCTGTCTGGAGGATCTGCGGATGACGTTGAAGTTATCAGAAGAACTGGGTCTTCTGATAAACAGACAAGTCACAACTGACACCATCTCAAGAGATCCTATATTTGGGGATGGAGATTCGGAGTCAAGTTTTTCGGGCTTTTCCGTCTGCCTCAAGAACGGAACAAGCCCTGGTGAAGCTTCATTGCTTTCTAGAGAAACGAAAGTGTTCTGTGAGGGATTGGATGAGTCTGCTGGGAACCCTTTCCTCGTTGGAGCAGTTTGTCTTCCTGGGAAAACTGAATCTTCACCCTCTTCAGTTCCACCTCAATCTACGTTGGGACAAGGGAAAGGAACTGGAGACAAAATGTATTCCCATTACAGAATCCACAAAGCGTTGCCTTCAGTGGTGGAACGACCCCGTCAAGCTTCAAGAAGGTCTTTCTCTGGAACAGAGGAACCCAGATCTTGTGTTCTGACGCCTCGGACTCGGGGTGGGGAGCAACACTGGACAAGTTGGAGATCCCTGGTTCCTGGACAAAAGATCAGGAGATCCTCCACATAAACCAGATGGAACTGTTGGTAGTCCTGTTGGCCCTCAAAGGCTTCGAAGGGTCTGTCCTGAACAGAGTGGTACTGGTCGACTCCGACAACACTACAGCGTTGGCCTACATAGCCAAGCAAGGCGGAACCCACTCAAGGTCCCTTTACGAGACTGTGAGAGAACTCTTTTACTGGGCAAGAGAAAAGAATGTAACCCCAGTAACAAGGTTTATTCAAGGGTAAAGGAACGTGATGGCAGACAGTCTCAGCAGGAGAGGTCAAGTGTTGTCCACAGAGTGGACGCTTCATCAGGAGGTCTGCAAGAACCTGTGGCGGATTTGGGGTCGTCCTTGTATAGACCTGTTCGCAACCTCGAAGACGAAGAGACTGGAGACTTACTGCTCCCAAGTGCCAGATCTCGCAGTCCACATCGACGCTCTCCTCTTGGACTGGTCCCACCTGGACGTGTACGCATTCCCTCCGTTCAAGATTGTGCACAAAGTAATGCAAAAATTTGTGTCGCACAAGGGAACCAGAATGACTCTAGTGGCCCCCTTTTGGCCCACAAGAGAGTGGTTCACAGAAGCACTGGAATGGATGGTGGACACTCTGAGAAGCCTCCCATTAAGAGTAGATCTACTCAAACAACCCCACTGGGAAAGGTACCATCAAAACCTCCAAGCTCTACATCTAACTGCCTTCAGACTATCGAAAAACTCACGAGAGCTAGAGGTTTTTCGAAGGAAGCAGCTAGGGCGATTGCAAGAGCAAGGTGGTCTTCTACCATCAAGGTTTACCAATCCAGGTGGGAGGTTTTTAGAGAATGGTTCAGAGTCAACTCTGTTTCCTCTTCCAGTACCTCTGACTCAGATTGCCGACTTCCTTCTATACCTTGGAAGGAAATGTAAGTTTTTGACCTCAACCATCAAGGGATACAGGAGCATGTTAGCGGCCATCTTCAGGCATAAGAATTTGGACCTGTCTAATAATAAAGACCTCAGGATCTTCTCAAATCCTTTGAAACGACTAAGGAACGACATCAGGAATCACCAGCTTGGAATCTAGACAGTCCTGAAGTTCCTAATAAGTGACAGGTTTGAGCCTTTACATTCAGCTTCGTTTAAGGACCTCACCATGAAGACACTTTTTGGTCAGATTGGCGACAGCAAAAAGGGTCAGTGAGATTCATGCCTTCAACAAAAACGTAGGCTTTAGAGAGATCAAAGCTATCTGCTCCTTACAGCTAGGCTTTCTTGCTAAGAACGAACGCCCTTCACAACCCTGGCCCAAGGCTTTTGAGATTCCGAACCTTTCGGATGTGGTTGGAGAGGAATTGGAGAAGGTCCTGTGTCCAGTAAGAGCCCTGAAGTTCTACCTGGAAAGAATGAAAGGTTTACGGGGCAAGTCAGAAGCACTTTGGTGCTCGGTCATGAAACCTTCACTGCAGATGTCTCAGAATGCACGCTCTTTCTTTATCACACTTAATAAGGGAGGCTCATTCACATTGTAGTGAGACAGACCTCAAGCTTTTGAAGGTCAAAGCCCATGAGGTTAGAGCTGTAGCAACATATGTTACCTTCAAGCAGAATAGGTCTTTGCAGAGCATTATGGACACGACATTCTGGAGAAGTAAATCTGTGTTCGCCTCACATTATTTGAAACAAGTCCAGACTCTCTATGATGACTGCTACACTTTGGGACCATTCGTAGCAGCGAATGCAGTAGTGGGGGAAGGATCTATCACTACATTTCTATAACCTAATACCCTTTTTCTTCTCTTGGAACTGTTGTATTTTTATGGTTGTTTGTGGAGACTGGATGCAGTTTTAAACAATCATTGATTTTAGTCAGGTGGTCAGTTTGTTCCTTGGGAGTGCCCGGAACAAGGGTATTGGAGGAGGTCCTGTCACATAGAGGTTTTACACCGGTTTGACAGCTCCTAGAGGTTTTCAGCCCCCTGCATGGATCGCTGGATCTCTTAAGGAAAGCGGACATAATGAGGCAGGGATCCATTGAAGTCAGCTTCCTTAACAAGTACGAACACGTAAGCTTGTTTATTAACTCTTATGTAAATTCTAACAATGTTAGCTGTCTCTGACCCTACACCAAAGTTGTCAATCAGCTATATATATATATAACTACCAGGTAAGTCAGATGTTTAAAAATTATATTTTCATAATAAAATAAATTTTTGAACATACTTATCTGGTAGTTATATATAATTTAATTCCCACCCTCCTCCCCTCTAGAGGCCTAAGGGCATGGAAGATCTGAGGAATAGTTGGAATGGTTCCAGGTACCTGGGTAGAGGGCGCACTGGTGGTACACCTGGCTACCCAATCGGCAATTGCAGCGAGTTTTGAAATTCTGCCGTGACGTCAGGGACTAAGCTATATATGTAACTACCAGGTAAGTACTGTATGTTCAAAAATTTATTTTATGAAAATATAATTTTTGTGCACCCTGATTTAGGTTAGATCCTTGTAGATAAGTTATGATTACTAGAGAAGTTAAAACCCTAGTTGGAAAAACTATAAGCCTAAGGGATCCAATAGGGGAAATAGCCCTGTGAATAAAGGGAATAAGGAGACTGAATAAAGAAGTGCCTGGGTGTACCTTCAACCAAGAGAACTCTTTAACACAAGACTGTGGAAGACCATGGTATAAACGCCAAAGCTAGTCTCTCTTCTACTCTTACCATACCAAGTAGAAAGAAATTAGTTAACATTAGTTTTGACCCTTTGTGTGAAGAACTGATTTTGGTTGACTGGTGGACTGGTACCTTGGCCAACCTGCTACTCAGAAAGTTAGACTTCACTATTTTACTAACTACTAATGGTTTTGCTCATCCATGGCTCTTTTTTTTTTTTTTTTTTTTTTTTTTTTTTTTTTTTTTTTTTTTTTTTTTTTTTTTTTTTTTTTTTTTTTTTGAAAAACATAAGCTCACTGGTTTTCTGTTGTGGCAAGCGGAACATGGATGTCCTGCGTACACCAGCCTTGCGGGTCATTATTGATGTATCAATTACCTATTTGTCATGTCCCCCTAATGGTTAATACTCCGCTGTGTCTTGCTTCGCTTGCAAATGAATATTTGCATTCCAATTATGTTACTCCCATTCCTACTACTTAGTTCCCATTCCCTCAACAGTACTTTACTTTCATTCATATTATCTTGCTGTTAACCCACATAACTTTTACTAAATACAGTAGTATTAGTTTCCCGCACCTCCATCGATTCATGGCACTGAATGGCCCTTCTGTCCCAACTGTGACACATAAGAGCGCACATTTTCTAAGTCCATCAGCCGTAGGTGGCTTAACTGTTTTCAGTTTTCGCCTCGCGCAAAAGCCATGGTTTCCTACATGGTCCCTCGTTATTACTTTAGGAAGGGATATCTTGGCTTAAAACCACCGTCATTGATACATTTGCTGTTTGAAGGATACTTACCTGAAAGGGGCGCCATTTGAAATGATCTGTTGCTCTTGCAAGATAAACTTGAATCAGTCTTCTATGTTGCAGCTATAATGGACAGAGGAGACAAGTTTCAGTGAGCAATGTATATCGACAAGTGATTCATTAAACTATTCTAAAAAAAACAATCTGGTTTATGCATTTTGTGTAGGCAAAATTCACCAATTGAACATGTAAGAGCTCGCAAAGAATGGCAACTTTGAAAGAATCTAAGTGCTAGTAATATATGTTGGTAAATTTCAGATAGGTTTCCATATAATTTTAGTTAAGAAAAGAAAAAACCTTAGTAGGGTAAGCAAATCTAATTCGCTCCAAATCTGAACCTAATCAATACCTACGTATATGTTGATATTTTTATTCGCAGAATTGTATATTTTTATTCGCATAATTTTCCAAGTGTATACTAACATAGTACAGTACAGTATCCCTAAGGTTCGAAATGTGCCAGACGTTGTCCAAGACGGGTCTCATGACATTCCTTTGTCAGCTGTGCCTGGTAGAGAAGTCAACCAGAGGATGGAGACTGTGTTCTCGACTCAGAGCAAAATTGTTCAACAAACTTCATTAAAGAAGGAGACTGCAAGTATGATACAGTACGTGCTGATGGCAGGAAGGAAGACTTTATGCTTTCCATGGATCTCAAGGATGCGTATGTCCATCGGTCCGGAAAAGTACCTCTGCCTCGTCCTCGAAGTTGTGTACTTATTTAAAGCTCTTTACTTTGGGGTTTTTACTACTTCCCAAGAGTTCATGTGAATTAGTGTTCCGAAGTATCTCGATAATTGACTGATCGTGTTGTCCTCGAAGAGGCAGGTTCTCAAGGATCAAGACACTCCTTTCCTTGTGCCATGGTCAGGGTATTGAGATAATTGGAGGAAGTAAAGTCCCACATTCAGAAAAAATGGGATAAGGAAGTTGATAGACATTGCAGCGGTGAAAGTTTTTCCATCAGACTTATTAATAGCATCAGCAGGTTCATGGAGGTAGCGCAACCTTTTTTGATCTCCCGACTTACTGCTTGTTAGTGGAATCATTCTCTGAGACATCTTTTCTCTTTAGAGAAACTCTTGCCTGATGGGAACCTCCACCGTAGGTTGCTAAAGTGTTGTCTAAAGTATCACTGGTCATCATCCACCAATCACCTCATTTCAGGTTCATGTGGAACACTAGGTAGAGTTCAACTCGACTCCCCACCTCCAGAGATTCTACTGTTCACAAATGCTTCCAGACAGTCTTGGGATCATGATCGGAAGTAAAAAGTTCATGCACATCAACATGGTATTTTTCGAGCTGTACTAATAGTGCTGCTAATTTTTCAATAGTTTGATAAGGCAATTATTAGTGTTGAGCGACTACTACTGTAGTGGCCTACATCAACAAGCTAGGGGGAACTGTTTTACAGTCCCTCTGCCAGTTAATGAAGAAGGTGCTCTCTAGGGTATTCAACAATTCTGTACAGTAGAGCTCTCAGAATGGTTCATTCCAGCAAGAGGAATAAACTAACCAGACACTCAGTTGCTAGGGTCAGATGGTAGGAGCTAAGGGATCCCCACTATCCCTGATACAAGGTCCATTCTGTGTCAAGGGCTGTTTATCAAAATAGGGCTTCTACTACTATACTTTGATAGAGCCTGGAAGGTGGGATTAGAAGAGAGACAGGTCCCTCTCCTGAAGGAAGTTCAAAATGAAAATCATTGCATTGAGAATTCTCTAGCAAGATCCTGCATCCTGGAGGCAAAAGAATGCCGTCTTGTCTATGAAAACATTGATGAGAGTTCCTTCTTGGTCTTCAATGTCAGGAAAATTGCTATCAGTTCCAACAAATTTCTGTGAAATATTGCAAAAATGTTGCAAACTGAGGAGTCTATTTCCCAGACACACAGGTCTCCTTTGAATGACCAACAAAATCAAACCTGGATGCATTCTGTATGAAAGGTTATGGATATTGGGAGGAACAATGGGTCCGACATGGGGAGGGGTTTTGGTTTAGTCTATGGCTTGAGAATTCTTTTTCAGGAACTAGGTAAGTGCTTGGTTGTCATTGACGTCAGCTTGGAGTAGACCCCACAATAGGATAATTTCTGCCTTCCCCTTCATGTCTTTACACACTGCCGGTTGGAATGGAAGTGTTCCTCCCTTTTTTTCCCCTTTATGGACAAAGTTCTAGAAGACTGATCGATGGGAGTCGGATACAAGGGACTCCTGTCGTTTCTTTGTCCATAGGAGACATTGCTCCCCCAGGAGTCACCGTGACTCGCTTTACTGAGGATGGAGAATAGATGACCCAGAGAGATGAGGAGACAACCCAGAGGACACCCGAGAGTTTTCTCGTCTCGTCACACACTCCGGTCGGGATGGAATTGGTCCTCCCGGTTTTGCATGGTCTTAGACTTAATGAGGAGAGTTGCTTTTGTATGACTCCTACCATTTCTGGGCTGTGGGAGTGTGCGTTAGCTGTGCGCCCTCACCTTATCAATTGGTCGTGCCCACACGTTCTCTCATGTACGCGCACAAGAGGAAGGATAGAAGAAATCTCCTATCAGCTACAGGTGCTCTCCCTTCCCTGTTCACTTGCTCCTGCAAGTTCTCTCCTCTGTATGTGCCTTGGAACACACTCCTAAATCTCCAAGCTCTCAATTGTTTGCATGCACGGTCCTGCATACCCGCCTTGTCCTGGAAGTCTTTGTTGGCACCAACTCCCATTTTCGGTACATGTTGTTCAAGCGAGCACTACTGTTATTGTTCTCTTACCAAAGTCTTCCGTAGGTACCCTTATGCAAATGTCCTTGTTTGTACATACAGTAGTTTTATTACTTCATGGAGGCAGAAGGGGTGTTAGGAAAATGGATTGGCCACAGTTGTGTCAGATTGATCTCGACCCAGTGTACCAGGAGGATGGTATGTACCGTGGTTGTATTCAACACAGTTCTTTTGATACTGGTTTAGAGTTCTTGGTTTTGCAAGGGACTAGAGTAAATTTCATCAAGAAGCAGGGTGAGTGCCCCTTCCTATTTCATTATTCAGTGTGTTCTGAAGTCCTCTAGATAGGCAACATTCCAGCAGTGGGAGTAAACAGGATCATATGTCCAACAAGCAAGGCTGATTATACTGTACTGAGATGGTCAATGGCCAAACTGCCTTGAGAACAATGTTCTGTTTAGCTTCTAGGTGAGTGACCACTTGGATCACTTCCTACTCAAACCAGGTAACTTCACTTGAGAGGCCTGCATATGCTTGCAGTCTTAGAGACACCACCTTGCCAAATGCTTTAATTCCTTTCAGGCAGAAGTTTCGGCACTTCCTGCTGCGCCATCTGGAACCGAGTAATCTTGTGGGAGGTGAGAAGGAATGGTGCTGCCCTTTTATCCACTAGACCAAATAGAGAACCAAAGCGAATGCACTTGCCTTCCCCTTTCGCCTCGCTTGTGCCTGTATATTCATCCTTGCTTTTTTATGAGCAGAGCCTTTAGGTGTGTCACCTCAGAGGAAGAATGATTAGTCGCCAAGACACAGGACGGCTTATTAGGCTCAGTCATGGTGGACATTGACCAATCCTCTAAAAGATTTTGTGCAAGGATAAACTGTACCAAAACCCAACCCTCTCTGGGATGGTTATCGGTACATGATATAGGAACTCTTCTCTACATCCAGTTCTAGGTTTCGTGCGAGACCAAGCATAAGCACTGCTGGTCAATCCTTTGATGTTGAACCTCCGGTACATACCAAGAAGGGTTTCCACTTGTGAAGAGAATCCAAGTGCTCTACTCTCTTGACAGTGCTGAGAATACTGTATATCTAATTTGGAAGATGCTCTCAATATGATCCCTCCCAATATTCAAGGCAAGAGGTTTGTATCAGGAACATCTCTTTTTCAGAGAATACACTTCTGTACATAGTACAGGTATTGTAAATACCCAATCTCAGAGACTGAACTAGTGAACTCTGCTCAAGATGATTTCTCTGTTCTCTTCAGGTTTTTTCTTAGGAGAATTCCAGAAGACTACATTTAAGGCAGCATAGTATGGCAATTCTTACTTCCTCTGAGCTGTGGAATTCCTTACACAGTAGCTATTAATAGGGTCCTGATTCTTGGTCTTCATGCAGACACCCTTCTCAAATGTTCACGACAACAGTGACAGGAGGGATCCTGACTGAGAATCATGAGAAGACCTAGAGGGCTCAAACCACACAGAATTCAAAGTCCTTAAATGGACCCATGCAAGGCTGTGGTAGCCCCAGTGAAATAAGCAGGTAAACAGCCCATCTTTTCCTGTATCACCAGTCATTCTGAAGGATAGATCTCAATCACCTTGCCAAGGTTCAGGATTTAATGGCCAGGACCCAGAATCTAGCTGGTCATGACTTAATCCTCCTTCATCTCTTCACCTACAAAGGTGATTAGCAGGAAGCAGAATGACTTCCCTTCCTGTCCTAGAGGAGGGGAGACAATAAAAGACTAAATGCAGTATGGCAGGAATAAAAAAGACCCTAAAATGTATGGCTTCGTGGAGGAATCAGACTTTTTCTCTGACAAGGAGACTGGAAGACAACCCTGATGTCAATCTCACAAGGCCACCTTCCAGTAACTACAACACCTTGTTATAAATATTAACACCATTTTTCCAGCTATGCTAAAAGCATATTCCTATTTAAAGACTTGAAATTTGTATCGTCAGGAAAAATAAGAAAGATTAAAGATTTATATATTCTTTAAATGTACAATTATGTAGTTTCACTGTCTGAATAGAAAGGCTGTTCCAAGTACTGTATAGTAGAACCTTGAAATTGGGTTATTGTTAAATGCTTGCCATTTGATATGGATGAATATATTTTATTTTTTACTTTTTTTTTTTTTTTTTTTTTTTTTTTTTTAGATACATAGGGAACTTTTGTGTGCGCGTGTCTGGTTATCATATGGTTTATGCTTTTTTTGCTATCATTATTGGGATATCATTCATGTATTTCTCCCACCCATCTCTCAGCCTACAGGAACCACATTGGTAAATTAATTTTTTAGAAGTTGGGAACAGAAAGTGATTGTATAGTAACGAGCTTTCTTTCAGAGCATGAAAAAAGTATTGGGGACTTTGAAAAGTCTCGTTAGTCTCCACTCATTAGTTCTTGAAGCTCACGAGTGGCTCTTTCACATTTCATTTTAGCACAAAACTATTTCCCTGCATGTGGAAGTTCATGTTGATGATGTAACATACAGAAAAGTAAAAGTCGCTGCCTTGAATGATTACCAGTACTCTCTTGAAAGTGTTTTCAACACCAGGGAGCAAATTAACTTTTAACTGCATGTAACATAGGACAAGGAAAAGGACTTCTATCATTAAAGAAATTCCAAATACAGTACAGCATTGAAGATTATTTCACATGGGGTTTAGTACGATTAGCACTATGTATGTATTACTATGTGGTGCATTTCAATACTTGCCCCTACCTTTTATCCTTGTATTTTCCTGCATTCCCACTTTTCTTTTTTTTCCTTCTTCCTTTCTAACCTCTCAACTTTTATTTAGAAGTGTGACAGCAAGGTTTTCTCCCACTTGCATCCTGCTGCTAAATGGCCTCTTCAGCCCAAGTTTTGGGCTATAAGCCTTGAATTCCTTACATCAGAATTTAATAAAAAATGCTTGACAACCAAATTAGTAGAGCATTAGAGTACTGTACAGCCTCTTGTTCATTAGGCAATACAAGCTTTTCTATTTTACTGGAGAAAATTTTGGGTGAAAACTGCACTGGTAACAAGATAGTCAACCAGAAATAAGTTTGTGCGCGTGTGTGGGCGGTTGGGCTTCACACACCACCCCACTTGCTCCAAACTAAATATTCATCTTTTCTTTATTAAAGACATCTCTATTGTTCAACTTCTTCAATGGGGTTTGTTTTGAAATGTTTGTTAGTGCTGACTCTTTGTTGATGGTAACTTTGGTGTTGCATTTGAGTGGCTTGCATGGATGACTTTGGTTATTAAATTATGATTAGCTAAGTGCCTGGGAAAAGATTGTATGGGTACTTTGTCACCTGTCACTCATGATCCTCATTTTACATTTTTATTTTTACAGGGATCAGGAAAAATTCAAGGGTACTGAATTTGGTCATGTCTTGGAGCAACACTGCTGATTTACATGTAGAACACTTAGCCAGTGCGTTCTTTGGAAAACAACAAAGAAGTGAAGGTTTGTAGTTTTAGAAGAACTGCTGTATTGTAAAATTTTAAAGATAATTTTGTAATTATCTTGTATATATAAAAAAAAATTTCAAGGTTCCCTTCTCAAACTTACCCTGCTGTTTGTCCCTGTTGTTGAAGGGAAAAGGGTATTCTTAAGGTCAAGCGAGTGAGTGGGGGTTTGATTTTCCCTCTCCATTACTAATTTTCCACAAGTTAATTACCTTGTTACTAAGCTTCATTGATAGCTACAACTTGCACCTAAAGGGTTTACTGTACATTATATCCATATAAAACACTTAGTTTCCCTGTACAGTATAGGGTAAATGTAAAATATCTGAAAATTGCAGTCTCCTTTTTTATAGTAGGTTGTATGTACAGTACTATACTATTACTAGCTGCTTCCATCATTTGCAAAATATTATAACTTGCTATTCTGTTTGTGTGATATACAATACTGTTGTCTTCAGATTGGCAGGTGCCTTGATAAAATCTATTCAGTGTAGTCAAATGTATTGTGCGTAACAAGAGGTCTGTGTAGTATTTTGTTTGTTCCTAGCCTCACATTGGCTAGTATCGAGTCATTGAATTTCCAGTTAAATTCCATCGAGATCAAAATTGGCAGTTAAATTCCATAGAGATCAAAATTGGCAGTTACTACTTGAGGAGAAAAGATACCTGTAGTGTTATTTATAACTTTTAAATGCTATCTCAAATGTTTCTTTCAAGTGATCATGTAATCCTAAGTGTGTTATCTCCAGTTTGATATTTTGAGCAAGAAGGGCTTTGCTCACACTCGGGAGGAAGACTGATTGTTGTTGGTCATCTGGCTTCTATTTACAGTATACAGATTAATTGGGTGTAATTCGTACCTCTGAGGTGGCCATTGATGAACTAAGCCACACAATGGGTTGATTATGGAGCAGAAAAAACTCCCTCCTCATCTAGAAACTTATTTTTCTTGCTTCTTAGTCTTGCGTTAAATGCTGATGTACAGTACCTGAGCTACTCACTGTTTGGTGCATCTGCTCGCCAAATTGGATGTAGTTGGTTGTGAAGATTTTGTCACAGACAGCATTTTTTTGTATGGTTAATTTTACTTAATCATGGAGTGGGGCTAAAGTATGAGACTAGCTAAATATTAGTTCTGGGTTTACTGGAGTCCCATTTTATACCCTAATGTGAATTGTCTGTGCACCTTAGGCAATGCTTTGTAAGCACTGTTTTTTCATAGGTCTTTTGCAGCTTCCTTTCAGCAACTAGCTGCACTCGCTTTGTAGCCATGAACTATATTCCATTCCTGATTCCTATCTTTCATCTTTCAGAACTCAACTTTCACTGTCAAGTGACCATAGATATTAAACAAATTTTAGCCGATTGTCATGAATTTTAATCTTCAGAGGAGAATACATTTACTCGGACAAACCTTTTAAGAGATATTACTGGGGGAAAATTGCAATACCCTGAACTTAAAAGACTTTATACAAATGTCTGATTGATACCCTGCTTCTCATAAGTCTTGCTATGAATGTGGATGTCATGTAATTCGGGTAATTAAAGTTTGCGGCAGGCATAACAACTTCTATTTGTTTGATTTACCGGAATCCAGATATGGATGATTCTATCTTAGACTGTCTTCTTGCCATTATGGCTAAGATAACAAGATGGTGATAGAAAGGCCTCTTATTTTTGTTGATTTCAGTGCTCACCATAGGGAGTGATTAAGTTCTGTTTCTCCTGCTGATTGCTATGATTTAAGAGCTTTGGAATTTGCCTCTGAATCAGAAAGTGAGCAAATCATAAGTGAAGCTACTCGCAGGTCTGGTATCTGCTTGGACCTCATATACACACTTCCCTGGCGTAATAACAAGTAAGGTTTGTTCTCCAGTTGGGACATCTGATCAGTCCTTAATTTCATTAGTAGTGAAGACTGAGCAGCCTGTCCCTGATGTGTCATACTAGTGTAAGATTATATAAAATCTCAAGCAGACTGGAATGGCATTGTGAGTAATCTTTTGGTCTGTAATTAAGTCACAATTGTAAAAGTGTTGATCCTGTTGCTCCTATGAATGAGAATCTAGTCTGCATAATTGATAGGTGAATCCCTTCTCGTGTGCTAAGGTACCGAGTGAAAGACAAGCCCTGGTTCAGTGAAGATTGTAGACGTGCTTATTTGGAGAAACAGGAGGCCTGTCATCTTTGGAAGGGTAACAGATCAGATTTGACTTGGAATAACTATACTCGGCTTTGAGCTTTTGTTCAGTTTATGCTTCAACTGAAAACTAATACAATTTAACCACAAAATTTCTGGTACAACTCAGGAACATAATTGGTGGGTTACCCTTAAATCTGCACTCTTTGGTGACAATGCAACAGTTCTTCCTTTACTTGAACTGTATGGTGCTGTCATTCACTGTCCAAAGGAAAAGGCACCTTTTTCACTGTTCAACACTCAACAGAGTAATGAGAGACTTGATCTTCCTCATTCCTGTTTTCCTGAGGATAAACTTAACTAGTTTAGCTTTTCGATCTTGTGAAATTAAGCTATCGTGATGGATCTTCATGCTTATAGAGGTGTAGACCCAAATGGTGTTTTTCCTTTGTTTGTGTTTTTATAAAGACTGCAGATTTCTTAGCTCCAAAGTAATGTTATTTTAGCAAGATAGCAAGAGGAGGAGCTTTTAGCACTGTTGGAGAATTTGTAATTTTACTCCATTATGTAAATGTTTGTTGTAGCTCAAGTTCAACTGATTACTGCCTAATTTCCATAACTCCCATATCTAAATTTTTTAACATCTTTTGGCAAAATGTCTAAATAGATTTGCAGAAGGCAATCATCTGTTCCCTAGTTTGCAGTTTGGCTTTCGTAAAGGTCTTGGAGTATGTGATACCCTTCTTACAATCTCTAAAAGCTATACAGAAATCTTTGATTGTTGTAAGGAAGTTCATATGATTGGCGTTGATTTTAGTGCTGCCTTTGACCATGTTAATCATGAGGCCCTTGTTTTCAAACTCATTTGAGTGGGTGGGTCATAGCATCATTATTGAATTCCAAGTAATAGGTCACAAATAGCTCTGCTGAAATTTGTCACCAGCCACCCATTGAGATACTACCACTGAAGAGTTATCAGGTCCTTTGACTGGCCTGATAGTACTACATTGGATACCCCTGTTTAAGACTCAGTTTTTCTTTTGCTTACATGTACACCAAATAGTCTGGCCTATTCTTTAGTCTCCTCTTTAATCATACACCTGTCACAGGTAATATAACCCAAAAAATTCTTCACTCATGGCATTAAATATTGCACTGTAATTATTCAGCAGCCACCGTCCACTTGGAAAGGGTAGAAGACACTATCTATAAGAAGCTCTTCTATGAGAAGAGCCACTCCAAAATCAAACTACTGTACAGTATTGTTCTCTATTCTTGGGTAGTGCCATAAGCCTCTGTTCCATGGTCTTCCACTGGCATAGATTTTGTCCCTTGATCGTCATTGTCTTGGGTTAGAGTACTTTTGCTCGAGGGTACACTCAAGCATACTATTCTTTTTCCTTATTTCCTTTCCTCACTGGGCTACTTTTCCTGTTGGAGCCCTTGGGCTTATCTTTTCTAACTAGGTTTTAGCTTGACTAGTAATAATAACGTCATGACACCGTAATTGGAGATTAGGCCACTTGGTCGTTCCACTACCATCTTTTGAAATGAAAATTACCATTAGATACCTTCCAACTTTGTTATTCTTCGCGATAGTTACCGCAATAAATAGCTGAATTTTTTCCCCTGAGCATGGTTTACTTAGGTTTTATCACTTGTATGAAGTCGCTTGATGGTTTTTTTACCACTTACTATCAATTTTAGCATGTTCATACTTTTTCAGACTTGCATAGCAATGAATTTTTATTATTAAGCCTACGGCCCAACACTTTTCAATTTTTCTCATCTGTTTTATAATCTTTTAGGTCTAGGTCTATCATAATTCCTTTTCATTTCATATAAATTTTATCGCATCATATATTTGATAGACAATCTAAGTCGATCTAAGGTTTAAGTTTTAGACTAAACAGACTTGAAGTTCTTATATTCTAGATGTTCAACCTACGTTGTTGAGACTGATTGGGAATGTTTAGGTTAGTGTTTTGTTACTTCTTTATCCTTGTGTTTTAAATTTTAGCACGTGTCGTGGCGATAGGATTGATAGAAATCTTGCCTTTCATTTAATGTCTGGGTTTTGATCCTAATGTGAAGTAATCGGACATTGAAATCTATCTAGTGCTGTATATTAACATTTTATTACAATTTCATCAGATACCAACCTCATTTAAATTAATATGGGTTTGGAATATAGGAAGTCTGGAACCTGTAAACACACATCAAAGGGTTAAATTGGGGATTGACTGACAAGGATATGATCGTTAACTTTATATTCATTGGTCCTTTTTTCTGCATTTTAATTTCATGTGCATGTACCATACATTATTTGTTAATGTAAAGGGATTTTGACAAAGGAAAAATCTATTTCTGGGGAGATATGTGTTGCCCGGTGAAAAGGTCCTTCTGTTAATGTAATAGCATGATTACAGTAGAGGTGGCGTCCTCCCTCTTCAAGGCAGTTTTTTCATACATACCTTAGGTAAACTTTTTCCCCCTTCTGCCACTGGAGCCTCTGCACTCGCACTCTGGACTCACATAATTTTTCTTGAATACATGTCAGGAATGGAATGGCAACTCATTTGTTATTGGCATAGCAAAGGTATTGTACTTTCCTACTCATCGGTTTTATTAAACTGAGTTACGACTGTATAATTTGCTTGGATATGGGACAGTATTATTTTCTGTTGACCTTTACTCCTATTATAGTAGGTAGTGCTTGTTTAAATTTTGCTTGTGTGGCCTTCTTTGTCACAAAATGAGCTCATTAGTCAGAGCTTAGAAGTCATTAATTGGTACAAAGATTGGCAATAAGCCATATACACCCTAATTAAAACAATATATTATCTCCTTGTCATTCAGATAAACCAATTTCAAGTTTGCCCTCTCGTAATCAGCTAATTTTGTGGATTTATGAGTATTAGAGGAAAGTGGAACTTTGCACCAATTGAGGTAAAGAACTTGAGCTTGGTTACTCTTCCTTTTGTTATTGTTTTCTAAGATTGTCACTACCTTTATTCTAAAAATCTTATGGCCTCTGTAATAATGCCTATTACAACAAACATTAAGCTGCCTATGCTTAGGTATCATATCTCAGTCCTAAAGTAGTGTCTGGGGTGAAAACCCACATACAGTATTTGCTTCTGGCTTTCACCTCAATAAGACACCATTATGCATGATAGTTTAACTCTTAATTGCCTCATCTATGACTTCTGATTAAATTATTTATGGCAATTCCAGCATGTTGAGATTTGCATTGAGGGTAACTCCATGATATTCATGGTACGTTGTCTAATACCTACGAACGTCATCAGTTTTGGCATAAACACTACTATTTCTGCATAAAGTGGCAACTCTGGAATAAATGGCAACAGTTCTGCCATGAAAGCCAACAACTCCAGTGAAAGCTCTGCACATCTATTTCTGGGTCGAACCTGTGGCGCCCGGTGAAAAGTCCTTCTTGTATATCTTTTCTGATAAAAACCTTCCAATTATACCAGAGAAAGATAAAAGCATGGAATGCTGAGGTTACAACCCTCGCGCGAGCACCTTTTGGGTGTCGTGTATAAAGCAAAGGCGCGTGAAATCCACTATTCACAGGTTGTCTTCCATTTAGTTAATTCCTTCGCCAAAGGGATGGGCCGATACAGAGGCCCTAGACACACCCCCATCGCCGCACCACCCACGCCACGACGCGAGCGCCATCTGAACGACATCCTTCTTTTTGGAATACAAAGTGTTGAATCGTTTTGTTGTGCTCTCGGTCTTTTTTATCAATCGTGGATTTATTTTGTCATGTCCGAAGCTCCATCTTCACACATTCCAATGTTAAGTACCATAGTTTGTTTTGACAGTATTTTATTGTACCGGGCTTTTGTTTTATATCCAGTATAGTCTGTTTTATTATTCCCGTCTGGCCTTTCATGGCGGCCATTGTTTGTTCGCTGTTTGGGAATTCATCTTTGTCTGCCCGTTTAGTACTCTCACTTAGGTTCTTGGTTAAGTCCCTGGCCTTATGCCTTTAGAACCGTTATTATTTTTTTTTTTTTTATTTTTTTTTTTTTTTTTGTGTATTTATACTCATGGTACTTTTTGCTAGTAAGTCCAGCCTACGAACGAGATAGCGATTTAGCTTTGTATTTGTTTAGTGCCCGCCCCTCCGAGGCGTTCGTCACTCGACTGTGCTATTTATTTTAAGTTTTAGCAGTTGCTATTCTTCGATCGTAGTGTTTTATGGATGTACAGGTTTATTTTATACGTTTATAATAGTGTTGTGTGTTTTTTAGTCCTGTTTTTGTGTTTAAGAGAGCGAGAGCTTGGGGTCCCCGTTTTCTGTTCGCAGTCACGAGTTACCCCTTTCTCTCGTTTTCTTTCTTAGCTCCAGTGGGGGAGCGGATTTCCCGTTTTCCGTTTTGTGCGTTCAGCGGGTTCTCCCTCCCTCACCTCTCCCCCTCTGGGTGGATGATAACTTACGAGTTATTTATTTTTCGTGACTTTTCAATTGTTAGCGTTATTTTGGTCCGTGTTTCGTCCTCTCCCCGTTACGGCTCGGGAGTAGTTATGAACGTTTTCCACTCCGCCTTGAGTTATACTCCGCCATGAGGGATTCTCAATAACTTTCGTTCTATTGTTATATTTATATTGTTTACTACATGAGACGGGCTTCATATTGTTTAGATACGACCCTCCGGTGGCCCTTACTTCGGTCTCAGGCCACGGCCATATCCACAATAGCCTTTGTTATTACAACTGTTTGTTATTCACAATAATTATTCAGGACCTTTCTTCTCCCTCCGGCCTCACCGGAGATCGTAAATACGCTTTACTATAATCTAAGCTTTAGTCTTTAGCTGCGGCTTAGCTTTTTATCTTTCACAATTGAATTATTAGCCACAATTGAATTATTCAGGGCATCTCATTATCCTCCGGCGTCACCGGAGGTCGCCCAAACACTTTACACTGAAAGTTGCCTTGGCTAATTAGCTAAGGCTCCTTTATTCAGGACATTTCATTACGATCCGGCCTCACCGGAGCTCCGGCTTCACCGGAGATCGCCCATACACTTCACACTTATATTTGCCTTGCCTTTAGCTAAGGCTGGTGTTTATATTTATTTTAAGGGCATGTCACTGCTTCCCCGACCCTTGGAGGTCGGCGGATTGCTTTAAGCTTATTATCCTTATGTCATTAACAGACATTGGGTGCATTACAAATATACAGACAATTGAATATTAAAGTGCCAACAATGGTATGGGGCGGTATCAACTTAAAGTTAATAGTCAGTTGTTTGGTCAATGCAATATGGGTGCTTAGGTAATTCAGTGAGTGCCAGAACTCTAAAATAATAGGTTTTTTATCCCTTATCAGAGTTTCAAGCAACACCAGACTCGTCTCCTTTCTTTTACAGAAGGCCCGTTGTACTGCTGAAGGATGCTCTGCCTCGTTCAGCGACCCCGTTGGGCATGACCTCTGCCGGTCTCATGCTCACTGCTCCATTCCCTTTATCCAGGAACCGGGACAGGCCCAATACCCAGTGTGGTTCCCGGATTTGTGCTCGTTCTGTTACGAGTTGTCGTCAGTTCTGCTGAATGATGATGTAAGTGGGTTTTCCCTTTGTTCCTTATTTCTCGTTGGCAGACACTAATATAGACATGAATATGATATACACAGTATATTTGGGAGGGCAAACCCCCTCCTCCATCACTAATCACTGCAAATCTTACAGGCCGATGATGTCTCTCTTCGGTCAGCAAGGGCTACTCTTCGTCCGTGGGTGTCGGGCTTTGGCAGGAATGCCCCGTCTGGCGCACCCTATCTCCTCGATGGGGATATGGCCTCCCGTCTCTTCCCAGGCTCGACTACTGCTGCAGTCTCTCCTGACCTTGCTGCCCCTTTAATTGAAGAAGTCAGGGCTACCATTTCCGTGGAGGACGAAACCCTCGTACCGATGGACATGGCTGGTCTGGATATAGACGTAGAACCCAGGGACGAGCAGGTAAGTGGTGCCGAGTTGGTGGAAACCCTTTTCTCTCCTACTCCCTCTTCTACCTCTTCCTTTCTAGGTTTTGATAACTCTAAGGCTTCTCCTCGGGATCCCTCTGCCTCCGTACGACCCAAGGTGAAGCCACTTCGAACTTATAAGACTTCAGCTTTGCCAGTATCAACGTCACCGGTCCCCGGACCCTCGACAGCTCCTGATATTCATATTGCTCCTCGTAAAACCACTACTCCTAAGAAGTCTAAGTCTACCAAATCCAAGAAAAAACCAACGGGTGACTTTCAGGTACCCTGGGCTGATCTCCTCCCCATCCAACTGATCAAAGGATTGGTCAGGGATCAAGTTCAACATCACTCTGGTGCAATAACAGAGATTAAGGATATGATGGCTACTCTGATCCGCGCCGGAACTCAGTTCCCTCCCCCTTCTGCCCCAGACGCATCGAAGCTGCCGCCCTTCGATAAAAACAATCCTTGGCGGTTTGCTTTGCATGCTCCATTCGTAGATGGCTCCCTAACTCTGGAGGGCATGGGCACCCGCCCTCTAGAGGACCTGGAGTTCTATCCCCCGGGCCTAGCATTCCCGTTCAATGGTTTTGTACGGTTAAAGGAACATGCATTGGTCCGTATGGACAAGGTACCGAAGGAAACGGTCATATTTCCAAAAGAGCAGGCCCAGGCTATCTGGGCCAGAACACTATCAGAGTGGGGGTGTATTAACTCCAAGCTCACCCCTCACAAAGGTTCCTACACTATTTTTACGACAGCGGCCTCCATCTCTTTGCCGCTCATAGACAAAGTCACAGAGCTGACTATACAGGCCATCAAAGAAGGCTCTTCCATGCCGGCTCTCAAGGAGACGGACCCCACCTCTTTGCTTATTCCGGGTTCCTCGGCAGCCTGGGATGCTGCGGCCTCTACCTTCACGGTGGGGAAACTAGACCCGGACTGTGCCTCTACTCTTTTCTCTGAGAAGCTTCCCAGATTAATAGAGAGTCTTCTCAAAACTGAGTTCGAGACCCGTACTAGACTTGCTAGGTCTCTCCAATCCATCACCTCCATGGAGTCCCTTGCATCTCTTTACCCAGAGGAAACGCTGTTCAGAGTCGCCACAAAGAACCAGCTGCTATCCTACCAAATAGATCTCCATGACTTCTGGTCAGCTCGGGTTAGTTGCAGGAAGTTCGTTCTGTCGGAGGCCACCATCAGGCATGAGCCGAACAGACTGATAGCTTCCTCCTGCTGGGGTAAGACCCTCTTCCCTCAGACCGAGGTGGATAAGGTTCTTCAGGACGCAGCGAGGGCAAACCAGAATTTGCAGGTAAGGTGGGGTCTCTCAGCCAAAAAGAGGTTCGAACCCCAGAGACACACGTTCTTCAAGAAGAAGATGAGGTTTAGTCCTTACAAAGCGGCCCGGGGTACCTCGTCCCCACAGCCTTCCGCGGCCTCGACTTCTCGACAACAGGCGCCTCCTCAGCAGGTAGTCTACCTCGCTGCTCCCCCTGGTACACAGCCCAACCCCTCTTGGATGCCCTCACCTGCATACAACCCTGCCTATGAACCCTCCGGAGGCCCAGAGCAAGGGGTTCCCGTGGAGGGAGGGGCCCTAAGTTCACTCCCTCCCAATGATGTGATGCCGGTAGGAGGGAGACTTTATCACTTCCGGGATCATTGGACCTTCAGTCCATGGGCTCACAGCATAATATCAAGGGGCTTGGGTTGGAAATGGTCACAGGGATCCCCTCCTCCACCGGTGACCTTCTTCCAGAGACCCACTCCCATCCTGGAAGAGTACACTGCGGAGTTACTCAAGAAGAGAGCAATCAAGCGGGTTCGATCCCTGAAATTCCAAGGCCGCCTGTTTACAGTCCCGAAGAAAGACTCGTCGGCGTTGAGGGTAGTTCTGGACTTGTCGAAGCTCAACTCTTACATCCTTTGCGACAAGTTCCGTATGCTGACTATCTCTCAGGTACGGACCTTACTTCCCCGTGGGGCCGTCACCACCTCTATCGATCTTACCGACGCCTATTATCATGTCCCAGTAGCTCGAAACTTCTCTCCTTACCTAGGCTTCCGTCTCGGCAAGAGAGCCTTCGCATTCAAAGTCATGCCCTTCGGTCTCAGCATTGCCCCCAGGGTATTCACGAAACTGGGGGAGACGGTGCTCGAGCAACTCAGACACCAAGGGATACAAATCGTCGCCTATCTGGACGATTGGCTCATTTGGGCCCAGTCGCACCAAGAATGCAAAAGAGCTACGTCGAAGGTACTCCATTTTCTCGCCAAACTGGGCTTCCAAGTCAACCTCCGGAAGTCCCGCCTACAACCATCAAGCCTCTTCGAATGGTTAGGCATCCGTTGGGACCTCTCAAAGCACAAGCTCTCCCTTCCTCCCAAGAAGGTGAGGGAGATAGCTTCCAAGGTCAGGAACTTTCTCAAACACAAACAGGTGTCCAGAAGAGCTTTAGAACGAGTCCTCGGCCTACTCCAGTTTGCCTCGCTGACCGATCTCCTATTAAAAGCCAAACTCAAAGACATCAATCGAGTTTGGAGAAAGAGGGCGACAATACCTTTAAGAGACAAGACCTCGAAGATCCCCTCTGTCTTGAAAATGAGACTACAACCATGGTCCGATCGGAGGAACCTCTCCAAGTCGGTTCCTCTACAGTTCCCCTCTCCACAAGTGACAATTCATACCGACGCGTCTCTGAGTGGTTGGGGGGGTTACTCCCAACATCAGATGTTTCAGGGCTCTTGGTCACCCGCCATGAGACAGTTCCATATCAATGTTCTCGAAGCCATGGCGGTGTTCTTGACCCTGAAGAGAATCTCCCCTCCGAGGTCGACCCACATCAGAGTAGTCTCAGACAGCACGGCCGTAGTCCACTGCCTCAACAGGGGGGGGGGTCCAAATCACCCAACCTGAATCAGATCCTGGTCACTATCTTCACCTTGGCAGCCGACAAAGACTGGTTCCTGTCAGCAACTCACCTAGCAGGAGTCCAGAATGTGATAGCAGACGCATAATCCAGGACGAGCCCACTGGAATCGGAGTGGTCCCTGGACATGCACTCCTTCCGGTGGATACTCAGGCTGGTTCCAGGTCTCCAGGTAGATCTATTCGCGACCCGACTCAATCACAAACTCCCATGTTATGTGACACCGAACCTGGACCCTCAGGCTTATGCCATGGACGCATTAACCCTGGATTGGAACCATTGGCAGAAGATCTTCTTATTCCCTCCAGTGAATCTTCTACTGAAAGTCTTGCACAAACTCCGCTCCTTCAACGGGGCAGTAGCTTTAGTGGCACCTCACTGGCCAAAGAGCAGTTGGTTTCCTCTCCTCCTCGAGTTGAAACTCCGTCCCTTCCGGATCCCATTCCCCAAACTGACCCAGGTGGTCCAAACACGGACTGTGTCAGATTCCTCAAGGATAGCCAAAACCCTAACTTTGTGGATTTCATGAAGTTTGCGGCACGTAGGGACGCAAACATCGACCCAGATAATGTCCTCTTTATAGAATCAGACAAAAGGGACTCAACGATTCGCCAATATGATTCGGCGGTTAAGAAACTAGCGGATTTCTTAAGGACTTCAGACCATTCGGTTATGACTCCTAATTTAGCCATCTCCTTCTTTAGGTCCATTTTTGACAAAGGCCTAGCAGCTAGCACTATAACCACCATTAAGTCAGCTCTGAGGAAAGTCTTCCTGGTTGGGTTTAACATTAACCTGGCGGAGTCTTATTTCTCATCTATTCCAAAAGCATGTGCTAGGCTTCGACCTTCGGTCCGTCCTCAAAAGGTCTCTTGGTCTCTAAATGATGTCCTCAAACTGGCCTCCGACACGGACAACGAATCCTGCTCTTATATCACTCTTCTTAGGAAGACTTTATTTCTAACAGCTTTGGCCTCGGGTTCCAGAATCTCAGAACTAGCAGCTCTCTCACGAAACTCAGAGAACATGGATTTCCTCCCTTCAGGTGAGGTACTTCTTTCACCAGACAGGGCGTTCCTAGCTAAGAACGAGGACCCCCAAAATAGGTGGTCCCCTTGGAAGATTATTCCTCTTCTCCAAGATACTTCTCTATGTCCGGTCACCACTCTCAGGGCCTTTTTAGCCAGGACTGCTACCCGATCGTCTGGCCCCTTGTTTATCAGAGAACAAGGAGGTACCATTTCCATACGTGGCATTAGGCAACAGATCCTATACTTCATTAAACAAGCCAATCCGGGATCATTTCCCCATGCTCATGATATCCGATCGATAGCTACCTCCATCAACTATTTCCAGAATATGGACTTTGATAACCTTAAGAAGTACACGGGTTGGAAATCTCCTATGGTCTTCAAACGCCACTATCTAAAGAACTTACAGGCTCTTAAATACCCAACGGTTGCAGCTGGGAGCCTTATCTCTCCCCATTGATCTTTTGTTCTTCCTTTCATCCATCTCTTCTCTTCTCCCTCCTACCCGCCACTCGCACCACGACGCCGCTTCCTTGGTGGTTCGTTAGCCCTAAGTGTATTACATATTAGGTTAATATGATTGTAACTATTATTGTTTTCCGTTGTTATAAAGTTGGGATATTCTTAGCCATGTCAGTTTTGTTGCATGTTTTTCCTCTGATACTCAGAGGTTTCCTTGTTATCATGTTTGTTTATCCTTACTCTCACTATGCCCTGTGGCTAGTTTATATTTTATGCCTACTTACCTTAATTATATATGATTTTCTTTACATGGTGTTGTTTCTCTCCCCTTATTAATTAGTAGTTATTGTTGGGCTTGGAAGGCATTCTCTGGTACATTTTCACCGGGCGCCACAGGTTCGACCCAGAAAAGGGATTTTGACGAAGGAAAAATCTATTTCTGGGGAGAGACCTGTGGCGCCCGGTGAAACCCTTCCCCTTATTTTACACGATCCCACCCTTTCCTTTCCAAGCCATCATGGCCAATACAGAAGGATGTTGTTCAGATGGCGCTCGCGTCGTGGCGTGGGTGGTGCGGCGATGGGGGTGTGTCTAGGGCCTCTGTATCGGCCCATCCCTTTGGCGAAGGAATTAACTAAATGGAAGACAACCTGTGAATAGTGGATTTCACGCGCCTTTGCTTTATACACGACACCCAAAAGGTGCTCGCGCGAGGGTTGTAACCTCAGCATTCCATGCTTTTATCTTTCTCTGGTATAATTGGAAGGTTTTTATCAGAAAAGATATACAAGAAGGACTTTTCACCGGGCGCCACAGGTCTCTCCCCAGAAATAGATTTTTCCTTCGTCAAAATCCCTTTTTTGGATAGCGTTTATAAAGCTGGAGGATTTGGAATTTTTTACGTTAGTAAGTGTGCAAGTTTTTATAAAGTATTCATAGTCTTCTAATGATGTACTTGCCAGTCCTAATATATGCAATATTTCTGGTGAAATTTATTATGGCAGCAAGCAGTGAGGAGCAACCTGTATAAAAAGAAACTCCTTGAAAATTTGGTTCATACATTAATGGCTGCTTCTCAACCTACTTTAGTTTCCACAGTTGCTTCTTTCAGTAAAGGTTGAGGAAGGAGGAGGATTTTGCTTATCTCTTATTTAATAAGATGGATCCTGTAGAACATAATTTAAGACTACATGATTGTAGTGAATTCTTATTGACATAAGATGGATGAGGATCGGTAGCAGATGGGTATTAAATGACCTCCCAGTTCCCTTTGATGTAATGACCTAGAATTATAAATCCAATACAATCTAGAATAGTTGTTTTAGGCCAATAGCACCTTTTTGATTTTGAGGTCTAATTTAGAATAATATTGTAGCCGCAACTTGAAGGACCTTAAATTGTTTAAACTTGTCAGTTTTAACTTTAATAGTTTTTTTTTTTCTTGACCACTTAGAAAAAAGTACACTGCTGATGAATGTTGGATAACTAATGCTAAATGTAAAATACACTTATATAAGGCTAGAAATACAAGGAATTACTGATAAATTAAAGACATACTTTTATGTTAATCTGTCATTTTATAGTTTAAAATTTAAATGGTTCTTGATTTGTTTCAAAATGCCTAGGTTACCTTTTAAGCCATATTTAACATGAGTACACATATGCCTCTGTCTACCTTTTGGAATTTAGCTTAATTTATAAAGCTTAGTGTGAGAGATCACTTGAAGGGTATTAAAGGGTGCAGGTTATTTCGACTTAGGCTGCAGTTTAGCATTACATTTTCAAATATATTTAGGTTCTTGATTTAAAAATCAAATATAAATTATATGAAATACTTTGTCTTCATTTTAATGAAAGCTGATTTTTTATTTTAATTTCCAAATCTTGTATAATTAACTCCAACTTCTAAATAATTTTTAGATAACTAGGCTCTACATTTTACTCCCAGAATTTTATACTAAATTTAATTTAATTAATTTTACAATAAAGGAAATAAGCAGTTTTAAATGAAATATCACACTAGTTTCCTTTGTTTTGACTGCAATTTTCTTGGATAATTAACAATATTAAATGAACTAACGTAACCTGTCATTGGAGATGCAGACGAGTAATAGCTGCTTTTATTCTTTATTTAGTCTTACATAGGTGTCAAACACTTTTACACCTGATCTTAGACATTTAAATTGCTGCCACACAGCTATCAAATTGCATTTCTACTAACTCCCCATCTGTATCATAGCACACAACAAGGTTGTGGTGGCCGATGTGGTAACATCCCTGACTGGTGAATGCCAGACTAGGGTTAGAGTCCAACTCAAAATAGTTAGTTCCTTTTCTTGGTGCAACCTCACCATGCTTGTGAGCTAAGGAGGGGGGGGGGGGGGGTTTGGGGGACCTTATAGGTCTATCTGCAGAGTCATTAGCAGCCATTGCCTGGTCCTCCTTGGTTCTAACTTGGGTAGAGAGGCGCTTGGTGACCATGTGTGTACATGGTCAGTCTCTAATGCATTGTCTCTTGCTGTGTCTTATTAGTATTGTCAGACCCTATCGGGTTGTAAGTATAATAATGTACTGTAGGTTGTAATTTATCTTATTGTAATAGTCAAAAAAAGAAATTATAAAAAAAATTGAGAGATTAGAGTTGTATTTGAGCATAATTATTCCCGGTAAAACTAAAAAAAAAAATTTTTATTTCAGGTTGCAGAACTACAAGGTCTGGCATTTTTGAAAATACAATACCTCAGTCATGGACAATGCAGGATAAAGTCTTGTTGTAAGAGGAATTTAAAAAGCCCACAATGACCAGGATTTCTTGATAGAACAAACTTGAACAATAGAATATTTTCAGCTAGTACAGTGGTAATGTGTTTGCCTAGCATTTCGCATGGCAATAGATCGATCCCCGCCCAGGACCGTGAGTTTAAGCTGTTTACTGGGGAGGCTACTGCTGTGGTAGGGCACCACAGTCAGGGGTTGGGCTTCCCGGCTGACGTTCTGGTGAGCATCTATTCTGATGGAACCGGAACTGAAACCAGTCACCTTTAACCTTTATTTGGTAAGTGTGTAAAATCTGTTTTCACTCGCTCAGAGACAAGTTGCCATTTGCTCATTCATGGGTTATGAAAATATTTTAGAAAAATTAAAACAAAATTTTAGATAAATGAATATTTCACTTGCAGAATTCCTGTTTATTTTAAGTCTAAAAATCTATGCAATGAAAATCTAGAATTGGTGGTGTAATGAAAGATTTCCAATTGAAATTAGCTTAAATTATTTAATAAGATTTTATTTGACCCTGTAGATAATAATACTTACACGATTGTAGTGTATTCATAATGCCCTAAGATGGACCCTCGAGGGCCAATAGCTGATGGGTACTAAATAGCATACCAGGTCCCTTTGATGTAGTGGTCTTAAATTATAAATACAATAAAATAATTTCTCTTGGCCAATACAAGCCCTTTGCCTTTATGGTCTATTTTAGAATATTGTAAAGCTTAATTTGAAAAACCTTAAATAATCTAAATCTGTTTTTCTTGACCACTTCGAAAAAAATGCAGTTTACATTTCAAATTAACTTTCCATTTACCAGGAAAGTGCAGTTATATCAAGTAAGAAATAATGCAGTATAATTTGAGGACCTACTTTTTAATTATACTGTCATTTTACAGTTAAAAACTTAAATGCCAAATTTAGATTTTTATATATTTGTTGCAAAATGCATAGGTTAACTAATGTTGAATGCAAAGTACAGTTTTATAAAACCAGAAATAACAAGGAATTACTGATGATATGAGTACCTATTTTATAATAATTAGTTATTTTACGTTGCTCAAAATTTAAATGCCAAATTTAGTATGTAATATTTGTTGAAAAATGCATAGGTTATCTTTGAAGCCATGTTTATAATAAGAGCACAAACACATTCCTGTCTACCTTTTGGAATGTAGCATATTACTTAAAGGGTATAGGTTATTTTTAAAATATACATGTATTGTCTTAAGCTGCTGTTTAGCTTTAGTTTCAAATATGAAGGCAAATTTGCCTTCATTTTACCGACCAGAGTATTTTTCTTAATTTCCAAATCTTGTAAAATTAACCCTATCTTGTAAAATCTTTAACTTTATAACATGTATACTAAAGCTATCCAAAGGCTGTCCGTATTTTACTCAGTTTGTACTAAAAACCATTAATTAATTTAATATAAAATGAACGAATCGGTTTGAAGTAACATACAGTATTGCGTGTTTTAATCATCATGGGCAATTAACTAAGAAACTAAATATTGTTGTTGAGGCATACAAGTAAATAGTTTACTAGTTCTTTTATTCTAAATTAGCAAATGGGTTTTACAAACTCCTCAGTTGTATAATTTTACACTCCAGACTATATAGTATAGAGTATCTTGATACATTATCATGTACAGGATTCAGATTTTATTAGGTTTTATAATTCACGTTTGCATAAAATGAAAATTTCTGGTGAAACTAGCTCTTCTTTTTTTTCTCAGGTTGTAATGCCAGTTGGCTTGGCCTCTGAAGTCAGTACAAATTGATAATGAAGATACAGTACACTGAAGATGCAGTACAAATGGATAATAATTACGTTAAAATAAACAGCCCGCTTCAAGTTGCAACATTATGTGAGATGAAGCTGACTTATGGAATCTTATCAATTGTGTAAGATACATTGATGTATTTGCCTTGATTATTTGGTAAGTGAATGTTGTTATCACACGGAGGCAAGGTAATGATCACTCTTGGATAATTAGAAAAAAAAAAATAGATCTTCACTTTGAGAATTCATGGATAACTAGAAATATTGAATGAGAAATTTTATTGAGTTTTATTAAATTTACTGTTCTATGCTACATCTTGTACATCTTGTGCACAGTTTTGTGAGAATTTAAGTTTGTGTTTAACCAGTTAAAGTTTCTGTTCTAATTTTTGAGAGGGGGGTTTATCCATTCTCATAACAGGTTTCCTTCAAAATATTTTTCTTGAAGAGACTTTCCAACTTTCTTTCATATATGTCTCATTAATGATGGAGAACTTGAATAATTCTCTTCCCACTACCCCTGGGTTTTTCTGTATTAATTCTCTCTGATTAAATCTCTCACTCCAATGGTGGTGAGGCTGTCTTGGTAATCCCCTTTGGTGGAGAAAATTTTCCTCCAGTTCCTGGTTTCTTTGATTCATAGTGCTTTTCTTCTGTTTTTAGTGCTTTCACCTTTTCTCTGTGTTATTCTGTTTTCTCATCTCTCCTTCTTCCCTATGGTGTTAGGATTTCTTCTCAACTCCCTTTCCTTGTTAATCACATCATGGTGAAAAGAACTTATCCCTCAAACAGGCTCTTCTGTCTCTTAAGCTATTCATTACACCTTTGTCTCTGGTGATACTTTTCTGCCTTAAAGGGTCTCCTAAAGTTTCCTTTTGGTTGATTTTTCAGATCAATATCCATTCCACGTGTGTAACAGTTAACTTGAGTGATTAGCTTCTTCTTATGGTAACCTGTGGTGCTGTGGTAATTGCCATTCTCTATTCTTTGGTGACTATTCCGTATTAATTTCAGGCAAGTAAGCTTTGTTTCTTTGATACTGGAGATTGAACTTGTGTAGTAGAAGACTTTTATTGGCCACTTTTCATTATTTCACCAAACTTCTTTTTACACTATACTCGCTTAGTGATAAAGGATGCTTCAACAGTACTCCGTTTAATTCATCGTTGTTGTATAAATCCTTCATGTGTGTATTGTGATGTGGTTTGTTCCCTCATTACACATAATCTGAAAAATAAATTTATAAAAATTAGGGTTCTATTTTCTATAAAAAACTAAGGTTGCTATGTAAAATTTTACTGATTTAATAAAATATCCATTCGTAATATTTTAATTTCATTTATAAATTATTCCTCATATTTCTCTGTTGATAAATGATGGATACTATACTGGAAATTTAAGATTGTAACTGGTTCAATAAATGCAATGCAACTTCCACAATATATGATTTACTTGGCGACAAGATGGCAAGTATAGTGCAGTCATTAATTACATATTTGGAGCTATAGCAGCACCTAACATTTTATATTGTGGATTGAAGTGTCAATATAGCTTCTAATAAAACCATCACTCAAAACCTCCAGGTCCTTTTTCTGACTTCTAGATCTGAAAACATCAAAGAGCACAAAATAAGCAAACAAAATAATTGGTGTAGGTGTCGAGGAATGAGCCTTGTATCAAATCATAAAGCCACCTCATATAACCTAGAAGACTATTTGACACATTAAAAAAAGGAAGTGAAGTGGAGGCTAAAAAAAGGAAGTGAAGTAGACAGCCTCCATGTGGTTTTGGATGAAGCACCCTCTACTGATTCTTAGTATATTGGTCCTGTGACCCCTAATCTCCCTGGTACACTCCCAACAAATGCTCTAGAGATCTTGTAATCCATTCCTCTAGACATGCTGCTGTTCAGAAGGTACCCAGAACTTTTCTCAATAATGAGTTGGGTGATGATACAGATCTAAAGAAATTCGATTAAAGTTCAACCATAATTATAGAGCAATAGGGTCACAAGCTTGTCTACACTACATCCTGTATAGACCTAATTGGTAGTGTCTGTTGTCTGCCTAACTAATCCACCTCCGAACCGTATTACAGTATAGTACTTCCGTTATCCGCAACAGGGATTCTGAACTGATTTCCCCTTCCTTGCCTCCTAATGTAGGCCAGTCCTGTCATGTTCTCAAATAATTGCATGCTATCTCCATTACCAGAGTCCCAGGCCTAAAGAGCCTTGAGCACCACCAATAGTTCAAAGCAACTATACAGATTCTCAACTCTACAATCTCCCTCGCATATTAAGAATGTCAATACTGTAGTCGCTTCTCAATCTTCCTGGGAAGCATCCATGAAAAGAGATGGCCAGAAATAGTTCTTCTGACATTCCTATAGCAAACATTCCTTTAGCAAAATATGGATCATCCCACAAATTCACCAGTTGTAGTTAGTTCTGCACCACTGTAAGACAAATCGTGCCTACATTGGAAGTTTTATCCTGATGGTGACCAAGAAATAACTAGAAATCCCTCATATTCAAGCGACCAGTCCGGAACAAATTTCTCCAGAGATCCATGCTTCTAGGTAACCTCATCCACATCCGAACTGTCGATTCTTTCATCTTGAAATTCTCAAATAAATTAATAAGTGATTGAACCCTAATTTTTTGTGGAATACCTTATTGTAACATGCTATTATCATCCCAAAACATAGAATTCTTTGAGCAGAAAACAAAAATCTCAATATTGTTGACAAGGTCATTCAAAATTATCCAGTAATCCAGGTACAAAATTAAAGGCCCAGAAACCTCAGCCATATCATATTTATAGCCATCACTCTGGTGAACACGAAGGCTGTCCCGAGATCAAAACGCAGACCCTTAAACTAATAAATCTTTGATCCGTTCATAAAGTTTTATTGAATCCGGATGCAGAGGAATATGAGATTAAATTTAATTTCATCAAATACATCTAATCGTATCATTATTCCCATGAAAGTTGAGGGAGATAACATTGAAAACTTTGTGAGAGCTAAATATCCTATTCATAACAAAGAAACCTAGAACCTTTTGACACCTTTGGAACTAGGAGTAACCAGTTGTAAAATCCTTGGGAGGGATCAAAGACAATACAGTATCACTTTCTGTGCTATAACTTTATAATCTTGAATTTCAAAAGATGAGCTTTGACCAGATTATTTAAATAACTTGGAAAAGGAGTGGTTCCTTTAACACAGAAGGATTGGGGGAAAGAGGAATTTGAATAGGACACAGGGTCAGGGTGAATGTTCCCCAAACCTGATATAGTGAGAAAACCTACCCGCTACCAGGAACTTCATGGAAAGGACCATTGTTTGGATTTTCTATAAGACTGATCCTATTGCCACATCAACCAGGCCCTTTGGGGCTTACACTCTAACAAAAGTCTATCCGTTTCAAAAAGACTCCTTGGAGGAACAGAAACAGCAACTACTGCATAGCATGGCAGGGAGAACATTCAAGCCTTGACAAAATCAACCCCAATAGCATCGCTGCATTCTGGAGACCACCTAAGTTATCTCATTATCAATCTATTCAATATGGAATCCATTATAGAAGTAAATTTCTGCTCATTGGACACACACCCAACCATAGAGGAGCCTAGTTATTCCTCTATGTTCTTCAAAATAAGTCGCAAACACTGCAGAAGCCTCCAGAGACCCATCAAAGTTGCTCTCTCAAAAGAGGTTTATCATCTAATGCAGAAGCCTCCAGACCCATCTAAAGTTGCTCTCTCAAAAGAGGTTATTCATCTAATATTCTTATATTAGATGAATAACTACAAGTTTTCTTTCGAGTTTCAAAAGAAAGCTCCAACCATACTCTCTACTGTATTTTCTATTGTCAATGAACTTGAAAAGCCTGTATTCATAACTTCCTTTTGTCTACATTAATAATAGAATCAAAAGAATATATTTTGGGGCAATAACAAGGTTAGGCAACATAAGTTTTATAAATTAAAGAACACTTTTGCAGTAGATATCTCGACAACATACACTAGCAAAAACTGAAAAGAATAAACAAATTAATGCCCCTAGACATCCACTCCACAATCCATCAGGAAGCAAGGCGAAAACTGAAATCCTGCAAAAGCTTCGCAACAGTGGATGTACTACAACCACTCCGGCAGCTGCTCACACACTAAAAAGGTGGTGAGTAAGTGACCACTAGACCCATATTGCTCAGATGAAGACCTGAGAGAGGCTAAAGACAATGCGCTCCTATGGGAACATTGGTGCGATAAGATATGATGACGAATATGCGAGAGTCGGAATTGGTAGGCTTCTTTTCTACATGTAACATCAATTTATGCACCTTATGTGAAAATATTAGGAAACTACGGAGTATAGACTATCTTGAAAGGAGCAGGATTTGAGGATATAGCAGAATCAGAATTATCAGAGCATACCCACGAAGTCTCTACTCCAGATATTCTGCAATAACTTTTCATCCTTAAGAAAGTAGATAACTCATCCGAGTCTATCTCTTCTTCCGTAATACCCTCATCTTCAGGATCTTCCAAATTGTAACCTTCAATTCTTTCCTTTTGTTTAATAAAAGTCAACTCTGATAATGTGCCATGTACCAACAGAACTCTATAACTGGTTTAACAGAAGTGCTAGGCACAACTTATGATAGCATGGATTCAAAATAAGGTAGGTTACGCTTGGATTACTGTCTTTTCCCGAAGGCTCACGGGCCTCATTTGATTGCACAAAAAGAAAAATCAAGAAAAAGCTTACAACCTCATTACTATCAACCTCCAATATTATTCTTATTACTAGGTTAAGCAAGATGCTGCGAGCCCAAGGGCTCCAACTGGGAAAACAAGCCCAGTGCCAGTGAGGAAAGGAAATAAATAACCTGTATAAGAAGTACAGAATACAGTATAGTAATTTTTTTACTGACCTTAGGATATTTTGTATTCTTTAGATCTGTCATATATAAACTATGGAGAGACTTATGTTAGCCTATTCAACATAAAAAAATTCGCTGCAAGTTTGAACTTCTGAAGTTCCACCGATTCAACTGCCTGATTAGGAATATTATTCCACAATCTAGTCACAGCTATAATAAATCTTGAATACAGTACTGTTTTGAGCCTTATGAAAGAGAGGGCAAGACTGTTAGAATAAATTGCATACCTAGTTTGTGTACTACATAAAAGATGGTACAGTCTGGGAAAATCTAAGTGCAAAGGATGGTCAGAATTATGAATGAATGAAGTATTTGAAGTTCTCTGGCATCCTGACATCATCAGAATTATGAAAAAGCTTGGGTAACATTCATAAAGAGCTAAATAAATGTGTGCAGTGCCAGAAATTAATATCCAGATCAGGAATAAGAAATTTAATAGAATGAAGTTCTTGTCCAACAAATTAAGATTAGAGTCAGCAGCTAAAGACTTGACAGACCATCACTTGAAGCAAGGTAGAATGAAAGAATTAAAACTTTTCTTCAGAATGCAGGAGACTGATCACCGAAAATATTAGAAGACTTTTTCAATAAGCCTATATTTTGTGCAATTGAACAACACATGTGCTTCTCATAAGTGAATTTGCAATCAAGAATCACACTTAAAATTTTAAATGAGTTGTAAATAGTTATAGAAACATATTCAATGCAGAGACCTAGATGTTGAGAAGTCTATGTTCTCAGCCCATTTACAACCATACTTTTGAATTTTGTTAAGGTTCAACTCCATGCCCCTTAATTTGTACTAAGTACTTGAATTAGCTAGATTCAGCAACACCACATCTACATTCAGGAGATGGAATTAACATAAAGACTAGGAACACCTCATATGTGATGAGCTTGTTTTTTAGGCCAAACTACATATGTGTATATAGTATGAAAAGTAATGGGTCAAGAACCCTACCCTGAGGAACACCAGACACAGGAAATATATAATATTGCACTGAAAACTTGAGAGAATTAAAAAAAAAAATAGTTTTGACAAAGGAAAAAACTTCTTTTTGGAGAGGTGCTTTGTGGTCTCCAAAGACCTGTCTGTGAAAGGCTACTAGAGGGACCAACATAAATACCAGAGAAATATTCTCCCCATTCCTCTAGGGCCAGCATATCAACATCTAAGGCACCGACATATTGTGTATACAAGACATCTAGCAAGTCACATTGTGTAAAAAAGACACCTTGCAAGTTACATTGTGTATAAAAGACACCTTGCAAGTTCAGGGTCTTTTATAAATTCACCTCCGTAGCTGAGAGTTGTCTGTTATGACTATCGTCATGCACGGCATCCCAGAAAGGAACCATTGCTCCAGTCCTTGTCAGTGTACCTACATCACAACAAAATCCTCAACCACCATTAAAGCTTTCGTCGTCCAACGATGCACAATGCACCTTTGAGGGAAGGCAACGACTGTCAGAAGAACAACATCCCTCCCCTTCATACTTAATGGCAGCTCCAATGAAGCACAGGAATGTCCAACAAAAGCCAACTCTTTCAGGGTTATGTTGACATAACCAAGCCACTATCTTTCGAGGGAATAAAGACCAAACTGGAATACTGTCTAATAGGAGGAAGAATGTAGAATGCACATACAATTGTCACCCAGTTAAAGTTATCAGAAAATACTGTAGATGCAAAACCTCTCCTCTTCCTTAATAGCTGTTGTACAAAAACCTGCCAACAAATTTATATAAAAGGAAAGTCAAAGATTAAAACAACATGTTGATGGCTCAAGGAGTACATCCGTACTTTCCAGCCATTGAAAACAAAGTGGGAGTTCAGCTTAGTAGCCTGTTGGCCGAGCGACGTTTCATCGCCACCCGCCAGTAACTATCACCACCTCGTTAGAAAGTTTTAACAATTGTACCCAGCTTCACTGAAAACATACTCTTATTAAACCATAATGGTTTGTATTCACGTAAGAATAAATGTAAACCATGAGCTTTTCTATGCTGGGGAAAATTTCTCTTCGTGTCAAAGTTATGTATGAGCGGACCAAATGTTCTTCATATGTGGTTTAAGTTAAACAGTAGTACTTATAACTTGTGAATTAAATAAACAATAAAGCATCAGCTAATACTATACATTTATTAGGCTTTTATCCAAACTCTTGCTAAGCAGCATCAACTTTAAATCATTTACACAGACAAACTATTTCCCACCCTTACTTATCTTGTTATTAATCCATACCCTCATACAAATTCACTTCCTACCGTGACTCACTGTAACTAAAAACCCTAATTAATCATAACAACAACATTACTGTACTACTGTATGTACTTAAGCACATAATCTTTGCTTCCTTCATACTACATAATGTATTAAGCTAAAACACAACTATGCTGGTCACCAAGAAAGTAGCTAATTTAGAAATGGAATATTTGTTAATAATTTCAGCAAACCATATACGTAACATAACAAAAACCACAGCTTAAACAGAAATTTATAGCAAAAAGTACTGTAGCTCCAAATTCCCCATGAAATAGTAATATAATCCTCATAAATTTGTTACAGTAAAGAAGCAATCAAAACGGGCACTTTTGAATAAAGATCTTAACACACATTATGTATCAAGTACATGCTTTTTTAAATATTTGTATAAAATAAAAAAAACTTCAACAAACACCTACCATTACTAATCACCATATCGACCCATTCTCTCCTGAGAAAGGAAGTGTGATAGGGATTTTATAATTATCAAGAACATTAGTTCTGTCTTCTTTGCAAAAGATCCAGATGCATTTCTTTATGAAGAGAAAAAGTAAATTGGGTAAGTTTACTTCAGTTCCATAAAACGTATTCTTCAATACCATATTCTTCAGCAAATAACCTGGAATGAAAAGAAAAGTTAAACAATAATATACTGCTTACTTGTATAAAAGCATAGTACTATACTATACAGTATAAATACAGATGTGCATCACACAAATACCAAGAATATTTAAAGAAACCCTCTTGATTAAGTAATGGAACAACTTTTTTAAACATGCTTTCCATTTAAAAGGGGCTAAATATGGAACCAGTTTAACCATTATCCTCTTGACAAAAAATATTTGATATCCATGAAATTATCAAACACAGTACTAATGACTTTTTGTTAACTTGATAACTGCTCATTATTCTTTCTTAATAAATATTCAAGCGTGTAGCATCCAATAAGTAATACTCTTATCAAACAAAATTGGGTCTTAAACTCCTAAAACACTGCTTTTACTTATTTCAAAACAACAAGGAGCCTACCAGGACACTACAGTATAAAGAATAAATCTGACATAGCTTGTTGATGATAAACAAGCTGCAGAAACTACTGTGCATTACCTAATATATTCGTTTAAAAAAAAAAAAAAAATTATGGGATACTGATGAAGCTCTAGAACAAAATAAGCCTAGATTAACATGTTAACCAGAGAAAAACTAAGCCCCAATATCACTTAAAGGAAAGGATGTTTCTATTGTAGGACATCTAACATACAGTAATTTATCAAAGACTCTATTAGAAGATTACCATAGTCTACTTCTGGCACAGGATCCTACAGCCTCTTGAAACAATGGGGATATGTATAGAGTCAAGTATGGCAATCATACTACAGTACTAGCACAGAATGAGTGGGAATGCGAGATGTACATTAATTAGAGAAGAAGGTGGACAAGGAAACTGGGAATCTGGACTTCCCTACGATCATAAATGGTTAGCAGTCAGAACATTACAGTATTAATGTCACCATCATCATAATCAGCCATTACTACTCCACTGCAGAACAAAAGCCTCAGACATTTCCTTCCACTTGCATCTGTTTAAGGTCTTTCTCTGCCAGTCCACACCCGTTAACTTTCTTAGTTCGTCAATCCATCGTCTTCTCTTTCTTTCTCAGCTTCTTTTACAAACTCTAAATGTTTAAAGGCTACTCATGAATGGCAGAGGCAAGGGACAGTGAAATTGCCCTACCAAGCAGGAGAATGCCCTACAGACTGACCACATATACATATGATCAGTGCCACAGCCCCTCTCCACCCAAGCTAGGATCAAGAAGGGCCAGGTAATGGCTGCTGATGACTCAGCAGATAGACCTACCTGTATAGGATCCCCCAAACCCCGCATCCTTACCTCATAAGGATGGCGAGGTTGCAGCGACCAAAGAAACTAAAGTGTCTGAGCGGGACTCGAACCCCAGTCTGGCATTCACCAGTCAGGGACATTACCACATTGGCCACCATAACCCTAGGTACTCACTCTATTATTCATACCCAAGGATAACAGAATGAGTATTAATGTAGATAGCAACAAAGGCTTCTATTACAATGAGTGCCATTCTGGTGAAGAGAAATATGTTATTTTCATTAGTAAAATAAATTTTTGAATATACTTACCCGATAATCATGTAGCTGTCAACTCCGTTGCCCGACAGAATTCTACGGAAGGGATACGCCAGCGATCGCTATACAAGAGGGGGGTGTACTCACAAGCGCCACCTGTGGCCAGGTACTGCAGTACTTCTTGTTGACACCACTTCAATTTTTCCTCGGTCCACTGGTTCTATGGGGAGGAAGGGTGGGTCAATTAAATCATGATTATCGGGTAAGTATATTCAAAAATTTATTTTACTAATGAAAATAACATTTTTCAATATTAAACTTACCCAATAATCATGTAGCTGATTCACACCCAGGGAGGTGGGTGAAAACCAGTGTACATGTATATCAAGAAGCTAAGTATCCCGTATTTCATATTATCAGTTATTCAAAATAACAATGAAATTACAAGTACCTGGTAAGGAAGTCGACTTGAGCCATTACTCTGCCTTAAATAAGTTCGTCTTCCTTACTGAGCGCAGCGTTCCTCTTAGGAGGCTGAACAACTCTAAGGTGCTGAAGTATCAAGGGCTGCAACCCATACTAAAGGACCTCATCACAACCTTTAACCTCGGCGCTTCTCAAGAAAGAATTGACCACCCGCCAAATCAACAAGGATGTGGAAGGCTTCTTAGCCGACCGTACAACCCATAAAAAGTATTCAAGAGAAAGGTTAAAAGGTTATGGGATTATGGGAATGTAGTGGCTGAGCCCTCGCCTACTACTGCATTCGTTGCTACGAATGGTCCCAGGGTGTAGCAGTACTCGTAAAGAGACTGGACATCTTTGAGATAGAATGATGCGAACACTGACTTGCTTCTCCAATAGGTTGCATCCATAACACTCTGCAGAGAATGGCTCTGTTTGAAGGCCACTGAAGTAGCCACAGCTCTCACTTCATGTGTCCTTACCTTCAGCAAAGCAAGGTCTTCTTCCTTCAGATGAGAATGTGCTTCTCTAATCAGAAGCCTGAATAGTAAGAAACTGAGTTCTTAGAACTTGGAAAAGAAGGTTTCTTGATAGCACACCATAAGGCTTCTGATTGTCCTCGTAAAGGTTAAGACCTTTTTAGATAGTACCTAAGAGCTCTAACTGGGCAAAGTACTCTCTCCAGTTCATTCCCCACCAAGTTGGACAGGCTTGGGATCTCGAACGACTTAGGCCAAGGACGTGAAGGAAGCTCGTTTAGCAAAAACCGAGCTGCAAGGAACATGTAGCCGTTTCAGATGTGAAAACAATGATCCTGCTGAAGGTGTGGATCTCACTTACTCTTTTAGCTGTTGTCAAGCACACGAGGAAAAGAGTTTTTAATGTGAGGTCCTAAAAAGAGGCTGATTGGAGAGGTTCAAATCTTGATGACTTAAGGAACCTTAGGACCACGTCTAGATTCCAGCCTGGAGTGGACAACCAACGTTCCTTTGAGGTCTCAAAAGACCTAGGGAGGTCCTGTAGATCTTTGTTGGTGGAAAGATCCAAGCCTCTGTGGCGGAAAACCGCTGCCAACATACTTCTGTAACCCTTGATCGTAGGAGCTGAAAGGGATCTTACTTTCCTTAGATATAACAGGAAGTCAGCAATCTGGGTTACAGTGGTACTGGTTGAGGAAACTGCATTGGTCTTGTACCAGCTACAGAAGACTTCCCCTTGAGACTGATAGATTCTGAGAGTGGATGTTCTCCTTGCTTTGGCAATCGCTCTGGCTGCCTCCTTCGAAAAGCCCCTAGCTCTTGAGAGTCTTTCGAAAGTCTGAAGGCAGTCAGACGAAGAGCGTGGAGGTTTGGGTGTACCTTCTTTACGTGAGGTAGACGTAGAAGGTTCACTCCTAGAGGAAGAGTCCTGGGAATGTCGACCAGCCATTGCAGTACCTCTAAGAACCATTCTCTCGCGGGCCAGAGCGGAGCCAACCAACGTCAGCCGTGTCCCTTTGCGAGAGGAGAACTTCTGAAGTACCCTGTTGACAATCTTGAACGGCGGGAATGCATACAGGTCGAGATGGAACCAATCCAGCAGAAAAGCATCCACGTGAACTGCTGCTGGGTTTGGAATCGGAGAACAATACAACAGGAGTCTCTAGGTTATCGAGGTAGCGAACAGATCTATGGTTGGCTGACCCCACAGGGCCCAAAGTCTGCTGCAAACATTCTTGTGAAGGGTCCACTCTGTGGGGATGACCTGACCCTTCCGGCTGAGGTGATCTGCCATGACATTCATACCGCCCTGAATGAACCTCGTTACCAGCGTGAGCTTTCGATCTTTAGACCAGATGAGGAGGTCCCTTGCGATCTAGAACAACTTCACGAAAGAGTCCCTCCCTGCTTGAAGATGTAAGCCAGGGCTGTGGTGTTGTCAGAGTCCACCTCCACCACTTTGTTAAGCTGGAGGGACTTGAAGTTTATCAAGGCCAGAAGAACCGCCAACAACTCCTTGCAATTGATGTGAAGTGTCCTTTGTTCCTGATTCCATGTTCCCGAGCATTCCTGTCCGTCCAAAGTCGCACCCCAGCCCGTGTCTGATGCGTCCGAGAGGAGAAGGCGGTCGGGTTTCTGAACAGCCAAAGATAGACTTCCTTGAGAAGAAAGCTGTTCTTACACCACGCGAGAGAAGACCTCCTCTCTTCGGAAACAGGAACTGAGACCGTCTCTAGCGTCATGTCCTTTATCCAGTGAACAGCTAGATGATACTGAAGGGGGGGAGGTGGAGTCTCCCTAACACGATGAACAGGGCCAGCGATGAAAGTGTCCCTGTTAGACTCATCCACTACCTGATTGAGCATCGGTTCCTTCTCAGCATGCTCTGGATGCATTCTAGGGCTTGGAAGATCCTTGGGGCCGACGGAAAAGCCCGAAAAGCTCGACTCTGAAGATCCATACCCAGGGAGACAATGGTCTGGGATGGGACGAGCTGAGACTCCTCAAAATTGACCAGGAGGCCCAGTTCCTTGGTCAGATCCATAGTCCATCTGAGAATCTCCAGACAGCGACGACTTGTGGGAGCTCTTAAAAACCAGTCGTCTGACGGAGCCGGACACAAGATCATGGTACTGCTGCACAGTCTGTGAACTGTCAACCATGGGGAAGCGAGGAAGTACAGTGACAACCCGAAGCTGTCTAGACTGTCTGGGTCGTACAGACAACTCCTTATCGGGTTGCTGAGGTTGCCGCACTGCGTCACAACAAGTCACTTCTGCTGGTTGTTGAACGTCTTCCCAGTGACACACTGACTCCGTAAACAAAAAAATCCTCTAACAAGGACTAAGCTTGGACTGCATGTCTTGCAACACAGCTCAAGGTCTATGGGAGCAGGTGTGGTAACAGACGGGGTTAGCGACTGAAGTGGAACCATTACCTTCCCTGGGAGCATGTTATGCTTAAATAAAAGTCCATAGGAGGCTACGCGGCTAAAGGCTCCTCTCCAAATGACAGAGTCCTCAAGTGAATATCAGAAGGAGGGAGAAAAGCACTTTCTCATCTACAGGGACCATATCCGAGAAAAGCTAAGTTCTCTCAGTGAGGGTTTCACTGGTGCAAAAGCAGCAGACTAGAAGGCAACGTTATGAAACTGCTTGACAGTCTAGTGAGTTGGCAACAACCAAAGATGTGTGACTGAGAAGCATGCGGTAAGGTATGCAGAGCATGTTGTATGCAGAGCATGCTGTATGCAGAGCATGCTGTATGCAGAGCATGCTGTATGTAGAGCATGCTGTAAGGTAAGCAGAGCGTGTTGCATGGCGTGTAACATTTCTCAGAAATTCCATGACCAGTGCTAGAGTGAGTAATATCGCATTACCGTCCATTGAAAGTGCACGTGCCGAGGGAATTGATTTAGACTGTTTTGTTGATGAATTTGATAGCCGGCATGATAATCGTAGAATTAAGCTACACTAAATGTACTATAATCTACTTCACCTCAGGAAAGGGAAACTCGCCCTGTTGGCAACACTGCATACTTCATGCATGCTTGCATGGGGTTTAATATCAACATAATATTACCTTACATTCATAACTCATGATTCATTTGTTTAGAAGATATTTTTGCCATATTTTGCGATTTGTTAAAAATATATTGCAAGGAATACATATATATTTTTATATAAGTAATACAAATAACCTCCATTATCATAATGTTTGTGTAGGCATACATGTATATGATTACAAATGCAAGTTATGAAAGTAATGAGGTGTTATTATTGTCATTGTTATTCCCAAGTTGAATGGGAAGAAGCTCAAGTTGAGGAAAAAATGGCAGATGCATGCGTTGAGCTGGCTGACTCATAGCATGAGGTTGTTGCCTCAAGAGTTGTGCTTGCTGTAAGGGTTGTGGATGCGCAGTAGCAGGTTCCTGAGGAACGAGTTAAGGTTCCTGAGGTGTGAGCTGCGAGAGTTGAGGTAGCGGCTGCGCAGAACGCAGTTCTTGTCTCGCGAGTTGAGGTTCCTGAGGTGCTAGCCTAAGGAGTTGAGACTCTTGCCTTGAGGAGGGTTTAGGTCGCTGCAGCGAGTGCTGAGGTGGCTGCCTCATTGATGGAAGAGGTTGTCGTACCTCAAGAGATTGTTGCCTCGCTGGTGGAACCGCAAGCGGAAGCGGAGGAAGTAAGGCATAAGACTCCTGCTCCCATTGCTGAGGTTGCCTTAAGGAAGGTTAAGGTTGCTGCACAACGCTGGTAACTGGCAACTCAGAACGCGGTAAGGTAGCCTGAGGAACCTCAACTTCGTACGCCTGGCAGACTGGACTGTGGTGAGGCGGAGCTCTCGCAGGAGGAGGCGGAGGTTGCTGCACACCGCTGGTAACTGGCAACTCAGAACGCGGTAAGGTAGCCTGAGGAACCTCAACTTCGTACGCCTGGCAGACTGGACTGCGGAGAGGCGGATCCTGCAACGTGACACCGTGAAAATTCTCTCTCTATCGAAACGATAGAGCGCAAGTTGAACGTTCTGAACGTCAACAACTGCAGAGACAAAACAAAACGTTAGTTCAACTTTGAAAACAGTACGAGACTATCAAAGAAATTCTTTCAAAAACATTAAAATAGCATAATATGTTAACAGGTAAAACCGAAATGACGGGCTCAATATTAATTAACTTCGGTACCAAGAAAAGACCGCCTACTATTAGGAAAGGTCGAATATAAACAAATATAAAAATTAATTTTAATAAGTTTATAATAAAAGGAAGTTAATCGAAGAGGCCTATAAAAGGCGGAGAGATATAAAATAAATCTATAACTTTTGTTAAGCAAAATTAAGAAAGAGAGTCTATACTCTCTTAGACACCAACACTTCCGTCTAAGGGAAGGGTCGGCCATTTAAAGGTGAAAGAGAGTTCATACTCTCTTCGTCACCATAATTAATCAAATTAATTCCAAAAGTTAGCTAAGCTAATAATAAAACTTCCTGAATAGCGAAAGCTGAAATCTTAGAGCAATACTTCACCAAAAACCGTGAACAAGACTCCAAAATTATAAGCGTATCCATGAACGTCTTGCCGGAAGCACGACAGAGGAAAAATTGAAGTGGTGTCAACAAGAAGTACTGCAGTACCTGGCCACAGGTGGCGCTTGTGAGTACACCCCCCTCTTGTATAGCGATCGCTGGCGTATCCCTTCCGTAGAATTCTGTCGGGCAACGGAGTTGACAGCTACATGATTATCGGGTAAGTTTAATATTGAAAAATCTTGGGACAAACTGTCAAATGAAAAATTGGTTCATTTGGAGCTTACTAGTATAATCACTAATCTTCAAAAATTTGAAGTGTTCAATTATAAAAGTTTAGAAATTATACCCTCTCAAAAGTTGTCTTCCTTATATTGTAAAATACTGTATGTAGACCAGCGGAGATCTCACAATTACTAAAGCTAACTGTTTTAGAATACATTTTGTCCAAGGAGAAATATCTTTAAAGCAGTCTATGGCAGTTTATCTAAAATCCCACCAGAGAGAGACAAATTATTCAAATCCATAAAATACCTTGAAATCTTACATGGTCTTTCACACCAAAGTCTGAATACAGCACAGAAATTTCTTCGAGAATATTCCCATTTTTAATAATGTTAGATGGACAATCTATGAAATATCATAAAAAAAGAGAGCACCAACAGCATTTCGTCAAGCAATTTTACATAGCATTTATTTGCTTCACTAAATGTACTGTACTATACTATAAATATACTGTATTTCTGTACTAAATATAAACATAAATGAACCTTTCATAAAAGGTAAGATTTTGCTTGACTGAAGTGTACTTTCAAGGAACACACTAAATCTTCAGTGTCAAAATGTATGCAAATCTAGGCCTGAAAGCACAAGACGGCCCTCAATTACCAACAGCAGTAAACATGTTAAATAAAATGATTTACAGTAGGCCTACATGTATTTTCAAGCAATTGTAAGTATTTGATTTATGAATTATGATATTTTAATTATAAAATAAATTTTTGAATATACTTACCCGGTGAATATACAGCTGCAACTCTGTTGCTCGACAGACAAAAAACTACAAAAAAAAACTCGCCAGCGATCGCTATACAGGTAGCGGGTGTGCCCATCAGCACCAGCTGTCGGCCAGATACCAAGCTCCATGTAAACAAAGACTCAATTTTCTCCTCGTCCCACTGCGTCTCTATTGGGGAGGAAGGGAGGGTCATTTAATTTATATATTCACCGGGTAAGTATATTCAAAAATTTATTTTATAATTAAAATATCATTTTTAAATATTTAACTTAGCCGGTGAATATATAGCTGATTCACACCCAGGATGGTGGGTAGAGACCAGTAAAATATGTTTACATTTTATGAGCTAAGAGTTTTTATTTCATTTTAGAAGTTATCAAAATAACAAAAACAAAATAAATAGGTACCTGGTAAGGAAGTCGACTTGTACGATTACTCTGCCTTATAAGTACGTCTTCCTTACGGAGCCTCGCGATCCTCTTAGGATGCTGATAGACCCCTAGGAGCTGAAGTATCAAGGGCTGCAACCCATACAACAGGACCTCATCAAACCCCTAATCTGGGCGCTCTCAAGAAATGACTTTGACCACCCGCCAAATCAACCAGGATGCGAAAGGCTTCTAAGCCTTCCGGACAACCCATAAAAACAACATTAAAAACATTTCAAGAGACAGATTAAAAGGATATGGAATTAGGGAATTGTAGTGGTTGAGCCCTCACCCACTACTGCACTCGCTGCTACGAATGGTCCCAGTGTGTAGCAGTTCTCGTAAAGAGACTGGACATCCTTTAGATAGAAAGACGCGAACACTGACTTGCTTCTCCAATAGGTTGCGTCCATTTACTTCGCAGAGATCTATTTTGCTTAAAGGCCACGGAAGTTGCTACAGCTCTAACTTCGTGCGTCTTCACCTTAAGCAAAGCTTGGTCTTCCTCACTCAGATGTGAATGAGCTTCTCGTATTAACAATCTGATAAAGTATGATAAAGCATTCTTTGACATAGGCAAAGATGGTTTCTTAACTGAACACCATAAAGCTTCAGATTGGCCTCGTAAAGGTTTGGTACGCTTTAAATAGAACTTAAGAGCTCTAACAGGGCATAAGACTCTTTCTAGTTCATTGCCTACGATCTCCGATAAGCTGGGAATATCGAAAGATTTAGGCCAAGGCCGAGAAGGCAGCTCATTTTTGGCTAGAAAACCAAGTTACCGCGAACAGGTGGCTTTTTCTGACGAAAATCCGATGTTCTTGCTGAAGGCATGAATCTCACTGACTCTTTTAGCTGAGGCTAAGCATACCAGGAAAAGTGTCTTTAGAATGAGATCTTTCAGGGAGGCTGATTGTAACGGCTCAAACCTGTCTGACATGAGGAATCTTAGCACCACGTCTAAATTCCATCCAGGGGTAGCCAAACGACGCTCCTTGGTGGTCTCAAAAGACTTAAGGAGGTCTTGAAGATCTTTACTGTTGGAAAGATCTAAGCCTCTATGCCGGAAGACTGATGCCAACATGCTTCTGTAGCCCTTGATAGTGGGAGCTGAAAGGGATCGTCCTTTTCTCAGGTATAAGAGAAAATCAGCTATTTGAGCTACAGAGGTACTGGTCGAGGATACAGAAACTGACTTGCACCAGTCTCGGAAGACTTCCCACTTCGACTGGTAGACTCTAATGGTGGACGCTCTCCTTGCTCTAGCAATCGCACTGGCTGCCTCCTTCGAAAAGCCTCTAGCTCTCGAGAGTCTTTCGATAGTCTGAAGGCAGTCAGACGAAGAGCGAGGAGGCTTTGGTGTACCTTCTTTACGTGAGGCTGACGTAGAAGGTCCACCCTTAGAGGAAGACTTCTGGGAACGTCTACTAGCCATCGAAGTACCTCGGTGAACCATTCTCTCGCGGGCCAGAGGGGAGCAACTAACGTCAACCTTGTCCCTTCGTGAGAGGCGAACTTCTGCAGTACCTTGTTGACAATCTTGAACGGTGGGAATGCGTAGAGATCCAGATGTGACCAATCTAGGAGGAAGGCATCTATATGTATTGCTGCTGGGTCCGGGACTGGGGAGCAATAGATTGGAAGCCTCTTGGTCAGCGAGGTTGCAAAGAGATCTATGGTTGGTTGGCCCCAAGTGGCCCAAAGTCTCTTGCACACATCCTTGTGGAGGGTCCATTCTGTTGGAATTACTTGCCCTTTCCGACTGAGACAATCTGCTATGACATTCAAGTTGCCTTGGATGAACCTCGTTACTAGGGAGATGTCTTGACCTTTTGACCAGATGAGCAGGTCCCTTGCGATCTCGTACAACGTCAGTGAGTGGGTACCTCCTTGTTTGGAGATGTACGCCAAGGCCGTGGTGTTGTCCGAGTTTACTTCCACCACTTTGCCTCGAAGGAGATACTCGAAGCTTTTCAAGGCCAGATGAACTGCCAACAGCTCCTTGCAGTTGATATGCATGCTCCTCTGACTCGAGTTCCACAGACCTGAGCATTCCCGACCGTCCAGTGTCGCGCCCCAGCCCAAGTCCGATGCGTCCGAGAAGAGAACGTGGTGGGGAGTCTGAACAGCCAGGGGAAGACCCTCTCTTAGGTTGATATTGTCCTTCCACCAAGTCAGACAAGACTTTATCTTTCCGGAAATCGGGATCGAGACCGCTTCTAGCGTCTTGTCCTTTTTCCAGTGAAAAGCCAGATGGTATTGAAGAGGACGGAGGTGTAGTCTTCCTAGTGATACAAACTGTTCCAGGGATGACAGCGTCCCCACCAGACTCATCCACAGCCTGACTGAGCAGCGTTCCTTCTTCAGCATCTGGATGGATAGCAGGGCTTGATCTATTCTGGGGGCTGATCGTCTTGTTGTTCAGCAACGTCCTCATCAGATAGTTCCTCATCCGAAAACTGATGAGGAAACAGCAACGGAGTGGGCAACGTCTGGCTCGCTGAGTCCGGTCGCACTGGTGCATGCGTGACGGAGCCGGACGCAACGTCATGGAACTGCTGCACAGTCTGTGAACTGTCAACAACCATGGGTGCGCGAGGAAGCACAGCGTCCACCCGAGACTGTCTAGACCGTCGGGGTTGTGCAATCAACACCATACCAGGTTGCTGAGGTTGACGCACCGCGTCACAACAAGTCACCTCTGCTGGTTGTTGAACGTCCTGAACGTCAACAACCACCTCCGAGCGTCGCTTAACGTCAACGTGCGGCTGGCAACCCACACTGGGTCGCATCGGTGGAGGAACCACCTCAACTGGTAGACGCGAGAAGGTTACCTCAGCGTCAACAGGACGCACAACCGACCGGTTGGAAGGTTGTTGGCCAGAAGGTTCGGCAGCAACCTTCTCCGCATTAAAGTCCTCTATCAAGGACGCAAGCTTGGACTGCATGTCTTGCAGCAAAGCCCATTTAGGGTCTACGGGAGCAGGTGCGGCAACAGACGGGGTTAGCGACTGAGGCGGTACCGCTTTCCATCCCTGAAAGCCTTGTTTATGCATGACATAATTGTACAGCAAAACTTCAAAGGCTCGAAAACAGCTGTGAAGTTGACCTGTAAAAAACTTGGAGCGTCTCCTGGCCAGGCGCCAGGGAGAGTCTACGAGATTTGAGAAGTCTATCTGGGCAGAGGCATGAACTCCCAAGCCGAGAACTTCTCTCGTGTCATATCAGACTCTCGCTCTATAAGCCAGTTTAAAAGAAGGGAAAGCAAAGGCTGTATCCCCCAAACTCCTCCTGGTGATAAACCAGTCGCCTAGCAAACGTAAAGCTCTCTAGGAGAGCGAGAGAGCACTAGCTTATAAACAACGGCTTCGAAGTAGCTAGGCCTAGTGTAAGCTCTGACGTCTAGGCGAACGAGGAGCAGCAGTTACAAAAAGAACCGGACAAAGATCCTTAAAAAAATCATCATGATTTAATTAAAGTCCATAGAGGGCTAAGCAGCTTTAGGCTCCTCTCCGTCTGACAGAGTCCTCAAGGGAATATCAGTAGGAGGGGGAACAGCAACTTCCTCATCTACAGGAACCTTGTCCGATAAAAGCTGAGTCTCAAGCAAGGGAGAGACCTACCGTGGTGGCAATGCTTTACAAGCAGAGTCCACACGCACTGGTGCATTAGTAGCGGACCAGGACGCAACGTCATGTAACTGCTTGACAGTCTGTGAACTGTCAACAACTGAACTGTCAACAATAACAGGTGCGTGAGGACGCACAGCGTCCACTCGAGACTGCTTTGACTGCCTAGACTGAGCAGTCAAAACAACTCTAGAATGCGGAGGTTGACGCACAGCGTCAAAACAAGTCAACTCCGATTGTTAGCGAACGTCCTGAACGTCAACAGGAGCATCAGCAAGTGGCCTAACGTCCAAATGTGGCTGAAAATCCATACGAGACCGCATCGAGTGTGGTTCTAAACAACCTGACTGACGTGACTTAGCTACGCCAACGTCAACAGGAAGCACAAAGGAACGTTAGGTTGGCTGAAAGCCAGGATATCGATGAGATAAACGGCTAGACTCAACGGACTAATCGGCAGAATAGTCTTCCATAAGGGAGGCAAGCATATTCTGCATGTCTTGCCGTACAACCCATTAAGGATCAACGGAAATGGTTGTGGTAAGAGACGAGGGTAACGTCTGTGACCGCAACACTTTGCCAACAAAAAAGACTCTCGGAGTCTGTGTTACGCTTTTGTTAGGCGGCGGGCAGTTTTCCGAGACTGCATAGGGTCAGAGCTGTCCTAATGGCTGCAACCAGGACGCTGGACCTGTCCTGAAAGGACTGACTTTCGCTTAAGGGCTTCGAAACCTTATTACAGGTTTCTTATGCGAAAAGCCTTCGGATGACGAGGAGAAAAAACGTCTCTCTCGCCTTATAGTAGGGGAGATCTTGGTAAGATACACCCGATACCATAGAGGGAAACGTCTGTTCGTTGATCAAGGCCTCTCGAACCCATAAGTCGTTCGACATTACTTCTCCCCTGGGTTTGGGAGCTTGCAAGAGGTCCCGGACTAGGTGAACGACAGGCACGAACAGACGAACCCTCGGACGCAACACTGTAACACTTAGCGCAATATCACTTTATCACTTCGATTTTCTGTTTTGCACTTATTTCACTGAAATCGAAACTTTTACTGATTTCTACCTGAAGCACGCAATTCTACCCTCATCAAAAGGTAGTAATTGCGAAATCAGTCGTATAATGCAAGCCCATTAACCCTGGATAGGTACGGTGGGTCGTTTGCGACCCCGAGCGTCAAAAAAAAACAGGTTTTTCTCACGTGACTCACCCCTGTGACTGAATTTGTGGGTGATCGACCTGCAGGAGGTGTCTCCCCTACACGCTCTAGTAGTGTCCAGATGTGCATTGCTGTAGCTGTACTCCTTCCCCGATTTCTGAGACGCGTCGGGGTCGTTCGCGTCCGAGTTTACCCTTCTGAGGTAGTTTGCATAATTATCAAAGTTATTACGTATTATGAAATTGTCGTAGAATGGCGCAACTTGTATAGGTTATCAGTTGTGGAAAGTCTTGGTGGATTGTTTGGCTACCATGTGCATGTTTTTTTTTTTAGTTAAAATGTCGTTCATCACCACGAGGACCATTTTACCGCGAGTGCCCCTTTTTCATTTTTTTTCATTTTTTTGCCAAGTCATTTTTCCGTAAGATATTGCCAAATAGTGTCGTAAAACTTTTGCTTGTTTAGTGTTGGAAAGTGTGTCTAGATGATCTGGCTACCCATGCATGACTTTGTTTTTGTCAGATACGACGTAGTTATTGGTATATTGGGTATTTAACTGCGGTTACCAATTTCTGTTTTTTTTTCAATATTTGTAAAAATTACTACGTAGTAAGGAATTGCCGTATATTATTCATTTTTTTTTCATGTTTATGTGTTAGAAAGTGTGCCTTGATGGTTGGGCTAACACGTGCATGTCTTTTTTTTTATCTGAGATGTCGTATATTAGAATCTCGGGCATTTTACCGCGAGTGTCCCTTTTTAATTTTTTTTAATTTTTTTGCCAAGTCATTTTTCCGTAAGATATTGCGAAATAGTGTCTTAAAACTTTTGCTTTTTTAATGTTGGAAAGTGTGTCTAGATGATCTGGCTACCCATGCGTGATTTTGTTTTTGTCAGATACGACGTAGTTATTGGTATATTGGGTATTTAACTGCGGTTGCCAATTTCTGTTTTTTTTTCAATATTTGTAAAAATTTACTACGTAGTAAGGAATTGCCGTATATTATTGATTTTTTTTTCATGTTTATGTGTTAGAAAGTGTGCCTTGATGGTTGGGCTAACACGTGCATGTCTTTTTTTTTATCTGAGATGCCGTATATTAGAATGTTGGGCATTTTTCCGCGAGTGCCCCTTCTTATTTGTTTTGCATTTTTTTGCTTAGTCATGTTACCGTAAGGAATTGGCAAGTAGTGTCGCAAAACTTATATTTTTATAGTGTTGGAAAGTGTTTCTAGATGATCTGGCTACCCATGCCTATTTTTTTTTTAGCCAGATATGGCGTATATATAGGTATGTGTTCGATTTTCCTGTGATTGCCATTTTTTCGTTTTTTCCCATTTCTTTCAAAATTACTACGTACTAAGGAACTATCACAGAGTAATATTTCATTTATATGTTTATTTGTCGGAAAATATGCCTTGATGGTTTGCCTAGCACGTGGCTGAAATTTTTTTTTTCTGAAATGCCGTATATTAGAATGGCCATTTTTCCACGAGTGCCCCTTTTTATTTGTTTTGCATTTTTTTGCTTAGTCATGTTACCGTAAGGAATTGGCAAGTAGTGTCGCAAAACTTATATTTTTATAGTGTTGGAAAGTGTTTCTAGATGATCTGGCTACCCATGCCTATCTTTTTTTTAGCCAGATATGGCGTATATATAGGTATGTGTTTGATTTTCCGGTGATTGCCATTTTTTCGTTTTTTCCCAATTCTTTCAAAATTACTACGTACTAAGGAACTATCACAGAGTAATGATTCCTCTAGATGTTTATTTGTCGGAAAATTTTGTTTACTTTTTTTTTGATTGAATATCATCAAATTTTTTTAGCTAAAATATTGTTTTACATTTTTTTTTTCGATTTTATTTCCCTTCAAAAAAAATTTTTTGGGTCAGAATTTTAATTTTATAGTCGTAAAATAATCGACAATTATCCAGCAACCCACCATACAATTTTTATGCATATCCAATAATAATTAGATTAGTAAATAACACCTTGAAATTGACATACCCTTCCTACATTTCAAGTGGCAGATTAGGGAGTCTGAGTCAGTGTGGTTGGCGGCCATTTTGTGGACATATCCGAAGCGTAAGCTGCCCTATCTATATATATTCTTGTTCCCTATAGAATTTGTGATATTTTGGTATATTTTTACCTGCATAAATATCATATTATATATTAAATATATGTATTTTTTTACGAAATTTCCAAGTACTCAAAAAATTACCTTTAGATATGGCCCCTGATATAAATGTAATTTACAAAATAATGAAGATTTTTTTACATATTTCTATTTTAGGATAACATATGTTTATTCCCTAAAAAAATTAGCCACTTCCTATTTCATTTGGGTACCCAAAAAAATTCATGAAATTTGGACAATTTTTTTTGGCCAAAAAAAGTTACCCTTTTTTTCTCATTTCAGATCTTCACCTCCATGGGTCTGACTTCATCCAAAATACATCAAGATGTGTCCTAAACATTCAAGAATCAATTCCTAAAAGGATTTGTGTATATATGTATAAACTTTTTTTTTATGAATTTTTATGTCAGGTCTTTTTTTTTTTCTACTTAATTTTTTAAAATATTTATAATAAATAGTTTTTCTGCAGATGAGTAGTATTTATCTTTACAGTTGTTTTAAGCATTCATTGAAGTTTTTTTTGGCAAAAGAAAAAAGGAGGTTACTGCAAAAACTGATTTTTCAAGAATTTTTTTTGGCGTCGGGGTCGTTCGCGTCCGAGTATACCCTTAAAGGGGTGTCCGAGGACCGTACCTATCCAGGGTTAATACCAGCAAAAAACAGAAAACATATTTTAAGATAAAAAATTCAGTGGCTGGGGAAGAGACTAAACACTAGTTACTTCAAAACTACGTTTTCAATCTCTAACCGCACATAGCCTGGGGACGAGAATAAAAACTAAAAACGTTTTATCCTTTCTCCCCGTACCAAGACTAGGGACGAGAGCAACTCGAGAACGTTACCCGCTTGAACGGAACGTTTTCTCTCCTCTCTCTCCCTCCGTCTCTATCTCTCTCTCTCTTTCTCTCTTGATTTCGCACCTAAGAGAAGAGCCCAATTACATTTCGTCAAAAAAACATGTTATTTGACCAAAGGAAAAAACTGAAAGGTTTTTCAATTAAAAAGTTCCTTTAAAATAAAATTTAAAACATTTAAGCTTTGAAAGAAGAATGAACAAAACGTCAGAATCGATTTACTCTTTCTGCAAAGTGAAACCGTGATACTCTCTCTCTCTCTATCGTAACGATAGAGCGCAAACTGCGTAGTATAAATAAACTAAACGTTAGTTCATCTTTGAAAATAGTACGAAGACTATTCAAAGAAATTCTTTCATAAAATATTTATTAAAAATATTCATTTAAAAGGTTTTAAATCATTAGCTCTTTAAAAGCTATTTACGATTGCAAAGGGCTCAACGTTGTTTAACTTCGGTTTCCAAGATAGGACCGCCTACTCTCAGGAAAGGTCGCATATAAACAAAACATTAAAATTTATTTTTTATGTTTATTATAAATGGAAAGTTAATCGAAGAGGCCTAATAAAGGCGGAGAGATATAAAATATATAGAGGAAAATCTATAATTAATTTATAACGTGATAAGATAATTACTAAAAGCCTAAACACACTTCCGTCTAAGGGAAGGGTCGGCCATTTAAGAGTCAAAGAAAGTCCATGCTCTCTTTGTCACCAAAAATTAAATCTATCCAAAACGAGTTCAAGATTTAAGATGAAGAAAAAACACCTGCACTGCGAAAGCTCAAACCAGAATATAGTACTTCACCAAAGATGATGGGAAAAACTCCAGGTTTCAACAGCGAGTAAAGTACGTCTTGTCGACACGTCGACAGAGAGAAAATTGAGTCTTTGTTTACATGGAGCTTGGTATCTGGCCGACAGCTGGCGCTGATGGGCACACCCGCTACCTGTATAGCGATCGCTGGCGAGTTTTTTTTGTACAGTTTTTTGTCTGTCGAGCAACAGAGTTGCAGCTATATATTCACCGGCTAAGTTAAATATTTAAAATGGGCTATTTAGCCCAGCACTGGGCCTGTAAGACCATACAGCACTTTAGTGAAACTGAGAAAAACCCTGCAGTTACACAACTATGTCAAATTTAGAAGGGTTGGGTAGCAAGATGGAAGAAAGATAGAATGGATGTCAAACATAATAAATAAAAAAAGAGCAGCTAGGGGCTGAAAGAATACTGCAAAGATGTTAAAAGCCTACAGTGAACTGTGAGGTTCAGGGAAGTGACTGTATGGTTTTAGTAACTATAATGGAAAAGGTGTCAGAAATTGTGGGCAACCTCCCATAAGTAGTAAGAGAAAGATGGTTTACCTGCACCAAATGCAGTGTTCAAAACACGGGCAAAAAGGTTTCTTCCACAGGGCATTGCATCATTCTCAAGCCAGATAAATACAATCACTTTGTAGCCTAGTGAGAGCAAAAAAGAGGAGTTTTGGATACCATTTCTTTCTGTTTCTTGGTGCTAACTAAAAGGTGCTGGACACTTTGGAATAGGAGTCCTGTTGAGGGAGCGCCATCTCGATAGTTATCTAAAAAGTCCAGAGGAAGGGGGTAGAAAAACTCTTGAATCTCAAGATAGGGACACATAGCATATTAATTTTTCAACAAAAACTCAGGAATGGAAGAAAACGTGTACCCCATCTTTCAGAATGCAAGACTTGATATAAGAAACCATACAGATCATCGCCTACTCTTCCTTAAAGCCTTGGTTAGATAGCAAAATTTTGTGGCTGAGGTCTTTCCAAACCTCATTTAAGTGATCAAAGGGTACAGTGACTGAAGGATAAGGTGAATCATACTCTAGAAACCTGACCACTGAGTGAGTATGACTTCACTGAGGAAGAGATCAAAGCCCTTCCACTGGAACACATGGATCAGGACAGAGCAAATCGCCCTTCACTACAGACAACAAAGAACTTTTCTTGGTAGGAACCTACATAAGGAAGCCCTTTAAAAGGCAAGACCTTCACTGAGGAAGATAGATCCATGCCCTTTCACTGGAGCACCTGGATCAGAGCAGAACAATCACTTTACTTCAGAGATGATGAAGAGCTATCATCGTAAGAGAATACACAGGAAAAGTTTATGTCTGGAGGAAGCCAACACAAGGAAGTCTCAAACTAACCTAAAAAGTTTCAGCCAAAAGTACCCTCCTATGACAGATAGCACAGAAGACTGCTTGCTCGCTCCAATACTGTACATGTCTGCAGAGTATCTAACTTTCCTCAATATCCCCAGACCAATCTTGTGAGACAAGACCCTCTCTAGCTGGAAATGCTGGAAAGCATACAAGCATTCAAAGAAAGACTTCAAGGACCAGTGATTTTGATTTATGTATATGGGCTATATAGCCTAGTGCTGTGGCTTGAAGGGTCACTTAGCATCCAAGTGCAACAGGGGGAAAACCCACCACTTGTAATTTAAAGCAAAAGTTACAAGAGGTTGGCCAACAAGATGAAAGAAAGGGGGCAGGAATGGAGTAAAATTCAAGGAATGCTGCAAGAACCATTAAGTAATAACTATAGTGCACTGTGTGAGGTGCACTGATAGCACTGCCCCCTTACCAAGGACTGGTGAAACCTCAGCAGGTTAGGCTGAGGAGGAAAATTAGGCTAGGGTGATTTACTCACTGTAAGACAAGTACTGTACAGCCAGCAGATCTAGAAATATCTTTTACCTATGTACAATGAGAAGACCCCAGGACCACCTAGATAATAATGTCGAGTACCCTGCTGATCAACTGATTAATCAGGGAGGAGGATGGGGGAAGACAAAGATGGCAGGGGTTAAAAGGCATGCCAATTTTCAGCCCTGAAGCCAGGGAACTTCTTATTGTACTGGATGGCATACAGGTTGTTCATTGGTGCTTCTCAAAACTAATACCCTCCTCATAATGAAAGAATGAAGGGACCACTTAATATCTATAATCAGCCTCTTGAAACTTTGCATCAAACCTGGTCTACCACAGCATTCAGCTTGCTTGAAACATCATGGTCTTCTTACCGAAGCCAATAAAAGGCTGCACGCTTCTCTAGATGCAGATGAACATGACAAATTCAGAGATAATTTGTATTTTTTCCTAACTATACAAACCTTAGCTATTTAATATGGGTAATTACTTTCGGCGTATCTGAAATGACGAGCCATTAGAAATTTAACGAGGGTTTGCTACCCCACCGCTAGTTAGCAGGGGGGTAGGGAGGGTAGCCTGGTACCCCCCCCCCCCACCCCACCCTCACACACCTGTGTGCTGAGCTCACTTTGCTTAGAGGTAGGACTTCACGGGGGATAGGGCTGGCGGGCAAGTTTGATTAAATAGCTAAGGTTTGTATAGTTAGGAAAAATACAAATTATCTCTGAATTAGTCATTTGATCCGTAACTGAAATACAAACCACGCTATTTAATATGGGTGACTCAACCCTTAAGAAGGGTGGAAAAGTCCCAGGCATACTGGCTTTTGGCTTTGCCCAGGGACTCATTATCTCTGTTTGTCAGCACTCCCTGCACCTCGCTCGCACCTTGCTATGCAAGGGCTGCGGCCTACATAAGCTGTGTGTGAAGGATTGTGTGTGACTCGTCCAAGGAAGTTGACCTGAAGTTCTTAGATGGAAACTTTAGGCTAGGACTCTCCCAATACCACCTCGTCAGGGTATGGGGACGTGACAGTATTAACTTAATACTAGGAACATAAGGAAACATGGTTTACCTGCAGTGGCTTGAGGTCAGCTGTGCAGAGAACCCAGGATGCTGCTTCCCCAAGAGAGGGGAGGATGAAGAAAAGAATATGGGCCAGACATACCTTTTCTTTCAAGCAGACTAAAACCGGGTAACAATGCCCTCAACCCTCTGCTACTTGTCCATTAAGGAGCCTGAGGTTTAAACCAGCTATTGTGCAGCCACCATAGGGCCGATAGAGAACGTATCGAGCCTCCTGTGGGTCACGTCTTGCAGGTAGTGGGCTGTGAAGGTCGTCTGACGCTTCCACACCCTTGCTTATAGAACCTGCGTCACTGAGAAGTTCCTCTTGAAGGCCAGGGATGTAGCTACGCCCCTAACATCATGCGCTCTAAGGCGACATGACGGAGGAGGGTCAGGATTCAGGGACAGATGGATCACCCTACGAATCCATGCCGAGATGGTATTCTTGGTGACCCTCCTCTTTGTTCTCCTAGTGCTCACAAACAAAGCTTGCACTTGGGGACGAATGCAGCCGTTCTTTGAGATATAACCTCAGACTCATTACTGGACACAGTAGGGGATGGTCTGGGTCATCTGTAACAGAACGAAGACTCGAAATCCGGAAAGAGTTGAATCGAGGATCCGGCACTCCCAGATTCTCTCTTAGCCACAAACTTAGAGAAGAATCTGAACGTTACCTCCCCTCATCCCTTTGCATGGGCGATGTCATACGAGAGACCATGAAGTTCACTGACTCGCTTGGCCGAGGCCAAAGCTAGTAGGAACACCGCCTTCCAAGTTAAGTAGCGATCTGAAGCCTGGCGAAATGGTTCGTAGGGAGGTCTCTTAAGAGGCCTGAGAACTCGAACCATGTTCCATGGAGGAGGTCTCACTTCCGACTGAGGGCAGGTAAGATAATATCTTCGTCTGAGTAGGAAAGTTCCAGCGAGGAAGAAATGTCCACTCCTTTGAGCCTGAAGGCTAGACTTAAGGCTGAGCGATAGCCTTTCGTTGCCGAGACTGAAAGGCGCATTCTTCCCGCGAATATACGAAGAACTCCGCTATTGCTGGAATAGTGGTATCGAGTGGAGAGATACCCCTTCACGACTCCAACCACAGAAAACTCGCCACTTTGCCTGGTAGACCCCTGCGGATGACCTACGCAGGAGTCCAGAGATCCCGTTCGCAACTTGTTGCGACAATCCTCTCTTAGTGAGGAGATGCTGGATAGTCTCCAGGCGTGAAGTCAAAGCGAAGCTACGGCTTTGTGAAAGATGCTGGCATGTGGTTGTTTGAGTAGTTTGTGTCGCAGAGGGAGTTCTCCCAGAAGTTCCGTTAGGAGTTGCGGAAGGTCGGGAAACCATTCCGCGTGATGCCATAGTGTAGCTATAAAGGGTCATCGAGAGATTGACCGATATTCTGGTCTTGTTGAGCACCCTCCTCATCAGACAGAACGGGGGAAAAGCGTACACGTCGGTGCTGTCCCCCGTTGTTGGAAGGCATCTTGCCAGAGTGCATTGGGATCTGGGACTGGGGGGCAATACAGCGGGAGCTTGAAGTTCAGCGCTGTAGCAAACCAATCCACAGTCGGGTAACCCCACAAAGTCAGGACTTTGTTGGCTACTGGATGATCCAAGGACCACTCGGTACTCATTATCTGAGACACTCTGCTCCGACTATCAGCGAGCACATTCCCTTTGTCTGGAATGAAGCGAGCCGATAGAGGAATCGAGTGGACTTCGGTCTATTTCAGTATCTCTACTGAGAGATGGGATAGCTGCTTTGAAAAGGTACCTCCTTGCTTGATGTAAGCCACTACTGTGGTGTTGTAGCTCATCACACCACAGAGTGATCCGCCAGGTCCTTGTTGGAACTGTTGAAGGGCCAGGAAGACGGCCTTCATCTCTAGCAGATTTCTACCACAGGCCTGAGGTCCAGTGGTACAGAACGTGCCCCCCCCCCCCTCCCTTGGAGGTGTCTGAAAACAGCATCCAATCCGGGGGGAAGGAACGAGAAGATTCATTCTTCTTCGTAGATTCTCGCCTGTCACCCACCACTGGCGGTTCATCCGTTCCGCAGGATCCATAGGGAGCATGATGTCCGGGGAATGAATCGCAGCCTTGATTCTACTAGGACCTGAGTCGCCCCTGGAGAGACCTCATCCTGAGGCGACCGTTGAGAACTAGACGAGCCAAGGGTGAAAGGTGACCGAGGAGACGTAACCACGATTGGGTTGGAAGCTCTTCTCCTCTGAGGAAAAGGCTTGCGACTCTTCTTAGCCTTGCTATCCTGTCGTCTGATGGAAAGGCCTTATGGAGATTGGTGTATATAATCATGCCTAGGTGAACCAGTCTTTGATTGGGCAGCAGAGCGGACTTCTCGAGACTTACCATGATCCTTAGATCCTGGACAAGTCCTAGAAGTTTGTCTCGGTGTCAAAGAGGGAATGACTCCGAGTCTGCTAGGATCAGGCAGTCATCTAGATAATGGAGGAGACAGAAGCCGATCCTGAGTGCCCACGATGATATTAGGGTGAACACTGGTGAAACCCTGTGGTGCTGTGGAGAGACCGAAACACGGCACCTTGAACTGGACAAATAAACTGAATAGCAACCCAACCCGCAACGGGAAAGGAGCTTCCGTAATAGTACGTAGTAGTAGTAGTAAGGGGTGAACGACCTCGAGTAGAGAGAGAGACCGTCGTCAAATTAAACTCCCACATTCCCTTCGCTGAGAATCCAAGTTCCCCGTAGGAAAGGAGGGACAGCGAAGATAATAGATGAATGAAGAAAGTCCAGCGATGACGATTCCCCACGGCGGCTGAGTTAACGGAAAAGCCGAAGGAAAAACCGATGGACCAAGATGGAGAGGCCGTACCCCGTGACGTGGAACCGTGGTGGCCTTTCACTACGCAGGTGTCGTTGTCGTACATTACACACACAGCACAAACACTGAAAAGAAAACTTACTACATTTCTATACACAAATATATACATAAACATAAAAAATGTTTATATATATTACAAGTATAAGAAAAAGTAAGTAAAAAGCCATAAGCATTAATGGCTGTCAAAGAGGCGAGGGTGAAAGCGGACACGTCCGACTGCCACCCGAGTCGATAGCAAAGTGAGCTCAGCACACAGGTATGTGAGGCTACCCTCCCTATCCCCCGCTAACTAGCGGTGGGGTAGTAAACCCTCGTTAAATTTCTAATGGCTCGTCATTTCAGCTACGCCGAAAGTAATTACCCATATTAAATAGCGTGGTTTGTATTTCAGTTACGGAACAAATAATCTTCAGCCCAACTAACTAAAGCAACTGTGTGCACCTGACCCTTCAGAGATTGACAAGATCAACCAGTTATCAAGATAACAATGAAGACATATTCCATGTCTATTAACATAAGCCACAACCAGAATATACATTTAAGAACATTTTCAAAGCTATTGACAGTGTGAATCACAGAACTTTAAACTGGCAAACAACTCCTATGGAAATGAATCAAGGTAATGTTTACTCATATGGATGGGTATCTGGAAAACTTCATGTTCCTAGTCTACCGAGACCCTGAAATTACGTAAGATAGAAATTTGATAACTAAGTTTTCATTGGAAAATAGTAATGAAAACTCAATTGAGGGGAGTAGTTGCTATCTGCTCACCAGTTACCAGATGCCTCCACTAAGAAGAAAACTGTTAAAGCCTGGCAGCTAGTCTTTAATGACTTAAAAGCACAGATTTCTCCAGCCTGGCTCTTCCAGTGGCAGGACTATAGATATATTCCTGAAAAGAATGCTGGAAGCAGATTAGATCTGGACGTATGTTAAATTCATTGCTGGACAGGTAATACTGTATATAAATGAGTCCATCCATGAACCGGTAACACAAACCACCGAGGCAGGCCGAAGAATGATTCGTTGCGTCTGGAACTAATAGACGATGTTGGTCAACAACCGCAATCGAGACCTCCTCCTCCTTACGGCTGAGATTCCTTAGAAACGACGTTTTGAAAACGTTGGTATTTCTTTGTTTACGATTGATAAAACTGGCATAAGTTCCAAATGTTCACTCCCCAGAAGCAGATTCGCTTATGCGAAGTTTTGGCAAACCCAAAATTTAAGAAGGAACTGGCTGGAGAGAAGGAAAAGTCTACTCGAGAGTAAACTACTGTAGTTATGCCTGGTTACGAGAAGGTAGGCGGGAATGCAAGACCCGACTTCTCGTATATAACCATTGAAACTAATGATCTATTAGAACGAAGCTCTAATTGTATGATGGCACCTATTCCTAGTTGGTAGAAAAGATTGCTTGCCCGCATGAACTTGCGCAAGCGTACTTCTTTGCCTCCCGGTAAGTGTTTGAAAACGAGCCTGAGCCTGCTTGTGAAAATAATGTATATGCGATGAATCACAACATTATTGCTCAAAGAGATTGGTTGTTGACTACCTGTAGCCTTGTCAACATGTTCATGAGAATGTGTACATCCAGCTAGTGCAGTGATCAAACTGACATCGGTATTAAACATTTGCCCTTAAGAGAATACTTGCTTGTAATCATTCATGAATGTTAGCAGAGGCTGACGCTATTCCTTTGGGAATAGAGGCTGACGCTATTCCTTTGGGAAAAGAGGCTGACGCTATTCCTTTGGGAATAGAGGCTGACGCTATTCCTTTGGGAATAGAGGCTGACGCTATTCCTTTGGGAATAGAGGCTGACGCTATTCCTTTGGGAATAGAGGCTGGCAAAAATTAAACTTACAAGGGTATGTTTCACACGCCCGTTGTGTGAGTGCTACGCAGAGCTCTCCATTTCGTAGGGAAAACAAGCCTGAGAAAGTAACACTGAAGCATTTCACTAATCTCTGCATCTAACTAGATTTGTGGTGCCCTGGTGGCACAATGATGGCATGCGGCCATCGTACAATTCTAGGTTTCTAACTCCCTGGCGGAGTCTGAATTTTGTCTAAGAATAATTTTATGAAAATTCAAATTCATGAGCAGTGAGGATAAATAAATACCGCAAATTATTAGACACCTTTGTTCTTATTTACCAGGCCAAAAAATGTACACTACTGAAAAAGTAAAAAAAGAAATGTAAATTATAAAGATCCCTTCATAACTAAAAAAAAAATTAGAAGACCTAACACAAAATGTAAATTATGAAAATCCCTTCACAACCAACCAAAAATTCAAAGAGCTAACACACAATGCCAGCCAGCAAAACATACTGAATTCCAAGGAAGAAAACCCTCCCTACCAGAGTCAAAATGTTGTGAAACAAAAGTGTACCAGTAAACATGCTTTTTTCAGGTGGCCCTTGGTACCTATGCTTAAGCCCAAACCACTACTTATTGCCTTGGTTCTGAAGTTTAAAGAATACACCACACAACTCTCCAATAAAATTACCCACTACCTTAAAGGCACTTTCACTCCAAAGTGGCACATAGCATGTGTCAGACCACAGTTTGGTGTGAAAGTGACCTAAAAAAAAAAAATAACAGTTAGAGGGCCTAAAAATATTGTCTGACAGGTAGGAGGTACAGACATCATTTGGCTCTTAGACTAAGATTCGGGTTAACGGTTTCATTATAGCTGACAAAATTTTGCACCTAAATACAGTATAATTTAACTATTGAAAAATGTGGTCAGAGACTTAAGAGACAAAATAGGCGGTAAATTTTTACAAGCACTTACCAGGCCATAGGCGATATTTGCCATTACAAACAACATCAGCTACACATTTCAGTCACTTTTTCTTCTATGCACTTTTCGGCGGAAATGCATAATTAACGAGTTATTCAATATCTTATTTTTAATATTTGTTAAAAAATGGACAAGTCATTCGACATGTTGACTCCACAGCAAATATTGTCATCTGAGCCTCTTTGCACCCTCGCATACCCATAAGTAAGTAGTCCAATATACCTGTATACTAATATTTTCCTCAGCCAATTTTTTTTATTTGTTTCATTTGTATGCATGTCTTTTACATATTGTAATTAATATTTTGTTATTTTGTTATTTAGTTTACGTTAAATCACTTAGAAAAACGTTATTGTGGTTTTTCCCCCCCCCCCCCCTTTCTAAGGCATTTTTGGTCCGAGACACAAGCGTTAGCGGTTGAAAAGCATTTTTATCGTGCATCCTCTCAGGCATTTTATTTTTCTCTTCTCGTTTTTCATGTTTGTATGCATGTATTTTAAACATTTTACTTAATATTTTGTTGTACCAAAATGGGTTGGCGTATTTCTCTGTACTAGTTTACGTTGAAGCACCTAGAAAAACGTTATATTAATTTTTTTTAGTTTTTTCCCCTTTTTGGAGGCATTTTGGGTGCGAGACACACACATTTCCGGTATGGCGCGCATTAATCTTCTGCACATTCGTTACAGTTCAAATTTTAGTTTGCGATGGCAACCGTCGAAGTCAGTTGTGCGGGCTGTAGTCTTGACTATTTTAAGTGTATCAATACCTTTTATTCGAAAAACAGCGAAATCATAATTTTTTTACAAGGACACGGTGCTTTACCTGTGGCAGTGAAGTGCCCCCATTGTGATATTCTTTGCAGTTATAATAGTAATACGCACCTGTTTTTCTGTCGACGTCGTAGGAAAGCTCCCAAGAAAAAAGCTAGTGTTCAGTGTACATACACCGTTTCTTTGTTCAAGGGTACATTCTTAGATAATGCACATGTGAAACCTTGGGAAGTGGCTCTTTTTGTGAATCATTTTTAAGCAAACATTGGGATCACTCTACCATCATAGACTGTTTACATTGGTCGAGCAGAACAAGTGTGGATTGGCGAAGCTTTTGTTCGGAAGTAACCGAAAAGTGGTTTTCAGAACAATCCCCGGTGGGTGGTCAAGACATCGTCGTGGAAATTGACGAAACACTAATTGTACGTAGAAAATATAATCGTGGTAGACAATTAAATCAAGTGTGGTTGTTTGGAGGAATTGAGCGTGTGTCCAAAAAAAAATTTATCATTCCGTTACATCACGAAGGGCAAGACAGAAGTGCTGAGACCCTTATCCCATTAATTAAAAAGTATATCTTGCCAGGCTCTATTGTAATTAGTGATGGTTGGGCAGCGTATCGAAATGTAGGAAATGAGGGATATACCCACAAAGTGATAAACCATAGTGAGGAGTTTGTCCAAGGGACAGACCCAAGTGTGCACACGCAAAACATTGAAAGACTTTGGAGAGACGTCAAGGAGTGGTCCAAACGACCGGGGAATCGATCTGAATATCTGGAACAATATTTGGCCAGATATTTATTTATTTCACGTTACAATCACGATCAGTGTTACCATCATTTTTGGCTGCAAGTTGGTCAGCTTTACAGACCACATGGTGACCGTGCACGACCCATTGCTGAACAACCTGAAGCAGATAACCCAGTATCGGACTCTGATTCAGACTCATAAGGTAAATACATAATTTTTTCCTGTGACGAGCTAGGTTAGGCACAGTGACCGCTTAGGTTAGGGGCAGTGACCGCCTAGGTTAGGGGCAGTGACCGCCTAGGTTAGGGGGCAGTGACCGCCTAGGTTAGGGGCAGTGACCGCCTAGGTTAGGGGCAGTGACCGCCTAGGTTAGGGGCAGTGACCGCCTAGGTTAGGGGCAGTGACAGGTTAGGTTAGGTTAGGTTAGGTTAGGATAGGTCAGGTTAGGTTAGGTTAGGTTAGGTTAGTTTCTTTAGTTATCAATGGCAAGAAAATATGTTTTTCTAGTTGATTTTGATGTGTTTTGCAGGAATTTCACCTTCATATTTGTCGAAAATACACAGTTTTTGTCACACACCATTTGGGGTGTGGGATAAAAACGGGTGATTTCCGCCAAAAATGAAGGTGAAATTCGTGCAAAACACATCAAAATCTACTGGTAAAACATATTTTCTGGCCCCTAGGCCCTGGTAAGTCATAGTAAAAATTTACCAAATAGGCTATATCATTGTAATTAGCAAAGTAAAGCATTTTTACGGGTTAATGGATTCCAAGGAATTGGTTGGTTTTCAAGAATGATGTGGCACTTTGTATTAGGCTGAATCTTTAAATAATTATGTAATTTTTAGAATGTTAATTTGTGCTAATCAGGGCACAGGACCTTATAGATAAGTTACATTAAGGATTAAGCCAGGGTACCTACAATGGTATGGTTGGGTTTGGTTAGGTTAGGCCAGGATGCATTTCAGATTACCACTTGACTTTTCATCCTTTAGCCTAGGTTAGGTTAGGTTAGGTAATGATGCAGTCTTGTATCACCAATTTTTTTAGAAAACTCCCACCAAACATTTCCCAGTTTCACACTGTGGTTACACACAATTGTTAATACACACAATGATTAACTGAAAAGTTGGTGATTTAGTAGTATAAAGTCTTGCAAATAAAAATACAAAGTAACAAATTTATAAAAAAAAAACAACAAAATTTAGTGTGTGGTTCCTTTTTATCACGGTTCATTTGCTTAAGGAAAAATATATCTTGCTTAATGATACCGAAAAAAAAATCCTGTTGCCCATAATTGTTATAGGTGAGGTTAGGGTATTCCAAAATGAGTGTTACCCAACAATGATGGTCAAAATTATCCACTACTATGTAAAGCAGTTTAAATAAACACACAATCAACATTTAAGAATATAAATTAATGTTTATACCATTACCCAAGCGTAATCTTCACCAAATATGAGCCTACACACGATGGCCTTACACTTATGCCTAAAAGGCATAGTCCGTCTTCAAAGGCATACTTCATCTTCTGGCCTAGCATAAAATCATTTAAAATTGGGCTTAATCCTCAAGGCTAGAATAAAGTACCCTATCCTCGCGCCTAGCATAAAGTAGCCTATCCTCGAGGCTAGCATAAAGTAGCCTTTCATCAAGACTAGCAAAAATAGCACCCAGTATACAAGTTGTTTCGTGGGCACTTTCTTTTATATCAAATAAAGCAGCCTAAACAATGAACCATAACTTACCAAGTATTAAATCACAGAAATTTGTTCAAAATAACACAATATAGATTCCCAATTTCACAAAAAGACTTTCTTCTGCCATAAGCATGGTCGGCTGCCGGCAAGTGAGCAGTGTTGCCAGATGGGTTGGTCTAAAAATCCCCAAAACTCATGATAAAAACATCCCCAAAACAACCCAAAAATCCCCATTTCTACAAATATATTAATTACGCACTATACTTCATACATATGCAATTTAACTAATTGCAACAATATAGAAATTTAATCATCTTTGACTTTTCTCCATAGAAATTTGTACAGAATATTCACATAGACACCCAAAATCCCCAAATCTAGGGATAAATCCCCGTATCTGGCAACACTGCAAGAGAGGTGACAAAATTCAAGACAATGTCAATAGTAAAATTCAAGAAAATGTCAATAGTAAAATCAAAGACAATGTCAATAGTAGTTCAAATAGTCATAGTTTTTAGTGCTGAAAGTGACACTGTTAAATAACATATAATTGTAAGCAACAATGTAATTTACGAGGAGCCTCACTGAAGGTAATTTCTGTGTCCATATAAGTAACTATTAAAAAAAGAATGAAAAAAATGAAAGATTACATCAAGCTCCCTTTTGATAGTTTTATTTAATTCTTGAAAAATTTCATGATAAAAAAAACAATCTATATAAGGATATTAAAACAAAATTACCATTTCATAACGTTAATGGCATCCTAAGATTACACCATCAGACTTGAATCCCGAGCTAGAATAAATACTCATCGAAGAATAGAGTAAGTACTCTAACGAAAACAAGTGTACGTGACCCGTCAAAAAGGACATCTAATTACTTAGGTAGATATGCACACAGATTCGACCCTTCCCACCCCCTCCTCATTTCCTAACTACAACACGGCAGTTGTGGTTTCCAAGTGTACCTCTCGGGGATACCCCTCTCATCAGGGTAAGAATACTCCCTCCTCCCCGAGGGTAAGAATACTCCCTCCTCCCCGAGGGTAAGAATACTCCCTCCTCCCCGAGGGTAAGAATACTCCCTCCTCCCCGAGGGTAAGAATACTCCCTCCTCCCCGAGGGTAAGAATACTCCCTCTTCCCCGAGGGTATGACTATTCCCTCTTCCCCTTACTCGAGGGATGGGGAGAGACCGAGTAGTCATATGTCTGGCAATGCCGATCACCGTGACCGGAAATATATATATATATATATATATATATATATATATATATATTTTTGGGCTCAAGCCATGTCGTCCTGATGGAAGTTCCTATAGGGTAGCTTCCTAGGGTATATTACAACTACGGCGATATTCCCAGAGAATTTACCTTAAGGTACCAGAATTCTAACTCCTGGAGCGAGTATCCCTCGTGAAAGGGATATCGCGACATATCAGAGGACGTATTCTAGACACGTCACATGGCAATCTACGACCTGAACAGAGATTCGTCTCGTAGGAGGGAGATTGACGAGATACGAATTCGGGAAAGAAAAAGGGGAGCCGCTCCCAAGGCTTCCCTATCCCCCGATTCGTATGCGTGCCTGGCGCCAATCCTGGCGCCATCTGTATTCCTTTTTGCGTAGCTTAACAACTCGGTGTTTTTTCCTGTTTTTCTCGCAAATCTTGGATTTATTCAGCTTTTCATGGCTTCTTCGTCTTTGTTGACCTCGGATAAGTTGAGTATAGTGTCTGTTATGTATAAATGTAGGCTCTTGGTAAAATTTTGAGTGATTAATAGGATTAATCTTTGATACAAGAGCCGTAGCCTACCAGAGGTGTCCTGGACACTGTCACTCGCTAGGTATAAATTAGTTAGTCAGAGTGACATTCCTGGTTGTTTTGCTTAATAAAATTTAGCTATTTAGCTTTACATAGGATTTCCTTTCGTGCTTAGTATTATTTGGCGAAGTATTCGCCATTCTGGCCTACGCTAGGCCATGTAGCCTAGTCGTTTGGTCCTAGTACTTAATGCATGATTATGGTTTTTCCGAGTGTAATTAAAATTTTATTGAAGCTTTAGGCTATATTTTATACATGTTAGACTGTGTGGAATATTTCCAAGATTGTATACGTGAGAGTTTCGGTGAATTAGGTAATCGATTCTCTTGGTGCCTAGGCTAATTGCTTATGGAGCCTTAGTATACTTTATCATACTCCCCGGTTGCTTTCTTTTCTTCGGAGAAGGTATGCAATCCCTTTCCCTCTGTTTAAGCCTTGGGCTTATCCCTAAGTGGTTTTTTCCGAATTTATTTTCGATAAAACTATACTAGGGTGTTACTGTACCTTCCTGTTCCAGCAGAGTCTGGTTCAAAGAGGGTCAGAACAACAGAGTTTTTAGTCTGAGTCCGTGTTGTTTGGCTTGGGGCAGAGTCTCCCTCGCTGACCTAACACTTACAAAGGGAGCTGAGCTCCCTTAGGTCACTGTCGAAGGTTTCTGTAGTTATGATTCCTTCTTGTGTGATCGACCAGACTAAGTCCTGTTGCTGTTCTCGGGGAGGATAAATCTTCCCTTGGGAGTTGCAACGCCTTCCTTGCTTTGGTGCTCTGGAAGCTGGCAGGTATTATACTACTGCGCTGGCCCTTTCCCTTAGATCTCCCTTAGGCTAAGACAGAGTTCTTGGCTACGGGTGATCTGTCACTAAAGCAAGGTTGGCAGGACCCTCTTGTCCCTTCCCCCTCTATCTCCGTAATGGCCTAGCCATTACTGTACTGTACCTTGCCGGCCGGCAGAGCTGGCCGGCAGGGGTATTACTGTACCATATGTCATTCTACTTCTGGACCTAGTATAGGTTGGGATTTGGATTGACTAAGCCCATTGCCGGCCGGCAGAGACGCTGGACGGCAAGGGTCTTATGTTTTCGAGTGCTGCCCGGACCTCTCTTGGTCCCTCATCCATGCCTGCCGGCAGAGCCGGACGGCATTGGTCAAGGAAGCCTGAATTAAGTTTCTCCCCTTCCTTATATGCACTCTTTCGGTTGCCGGGCTGGGGGGGTTGTGTACACTCTTATCCCGGCATCCATTCTATTTTCTTCTAGTGCTGTACCTGTCCCGGCAGCCGGCCTATGAGGCCGGCTGCCGGCCTATGAGGCCGGCAGCCGGGCAGGGGTAGTCTTCTGGTTCTTTTGCTGCCGGCTGGCATCGGTCTTGTACCTTTGCCGGCCGGCTTATGTCAGTCCTTGTCTGCCGGTCACCAAGAGTGTGGCCGGCAGCTGGGTACTACCTTGTGTAGTTGCTGGCCGGCAATCATTGCCGGCCAACACTGGCTGTTGCTGGCCGGCAGCTGCTGCCGCCGGCACAGGCATTTGAACCAGAGGGCTGCCGCCCTATAGCTGTTAAGTAGTATACTTTAAAGCTAATTGTGGTGTGTGCCGGCCGGCAAAGGCAGGCCGGCACACATCCTCCTATACTGTACTAGTATTCTTCTGTATAGCATATACAGTAAGAAGAAAACTATAGTAAAAGTTTAGGTACAGCACTGTATCTTCTAACACTATTGTGTTTTCTTACACAGCCCTTTGCTGTTGCCCTCAGACAGGAAGCAGAGTTCTTCCCCGTCTATTATCCAGGATTTTTAAAATCATTGCCTAGGTGTGAGCTCCACCTGTTTCCTATGGAAACCTTGCATTGGTTACTCTAGTAGAGATAAACCATTTTTTGATTTTATTATCTGGAAGGCTGCAACAATGGGTTGTGAGGGAAACACAAGTGTGTGTCTTTCATTTATGAATTGTTATGCTATACTATGCATATCCAGTGATACATAGTTCACTTGATACTCATGGAAATTTCTTCTCTTTACAGAAGGACACTCCGAAGTGGGGAAGTGCTTTCTGCAATGTCAGCAGCAAGAACCTCTGCGGACATGAGTTTTGTAGGAGACACGCAGCATACGCTGTCTCCAAGGATGATCTCCGGTATTGGGACCCTCAGGTATGTACTGTGTGCACTAACCTGATTAATGAGACATTTAAATAGCTAGGAAGAAGCTTCGTACCTGGGTAAGGGGCTTCCAAAAGTACACTTCTGGCCCTTATCTTCCAAGTGAGAAGATGAGGGCGTATCTTTTCCCTAAGGCATCAGCTGAGGCAGTGATTCCCCAGCCTCAAGAGGAGATCCCCTAAGTTCAGATCCAGGTGGATGCTGAAGTCGCGGTCGCGATGCAAGACATCCAGCTAAATGACAGGATATCTGATGTGGACGGGTGTCAGGAGGAAGACCTCCTTGCAGAAGCCCAGGATGAAGTTCAAGTCCCTCTACATCGGCCGGTCTCCCAGTAGAGCTGGGACAGGCCCTCTCTTCTATTGTTGGAATGATCCAACAAATGCAGAAGGAGAATCAGGAGAAGGCGGCTGCAATGGAACTGCGAATGCAGTGCCTTGCAGAATCACATGGGCCCCAGAAAAGCTCAATGTGAAAGACCTTCCTTTGTGCTCGGATGCTAACCCATGGAGGTATGCTGAGCACATGTCGATGACGACTGGAAAGATCGTCATCTCGGATATGCTGGGCTCAGTTCCCCTGGAGGGTGGAATTCTGGCCCAGCAAGGCACCATATCCGGACTGTTATGTCCGGCTGAGGAAGGAACCAGCTTCAAAGGAGGAGGCAGAGCCGAAGGAGGTCATAGTGATGACCATGCTAAGGCTCAAGCTCTACTTTCATCTTCGATGAAAGAGAGGGGCTTCTCTAACTCAAAGGTAGCTGCATTGAATAGGAAGCTCCCTTCCTTTGTGTCCTCGCCTACTAGAGCCTTCCCCCTTTTTACAGAAAGGGTTTCTGGCTGTACTAAAAGCAATCGAGGCCGGCAAGTCTTGCCCCTCCCTAGAGGAGTGTAAACCCTTGTCGCTGGCCCTGCCTATGGACCACAAAGATTGGAAGGACGTCCATCTTACGTTCTAAGTGGAAAGTTGGAGGCTGATATTGCCGGACGTCAGTTCGGCAAGGACCCCCCTAAGCTGTCTGACTTTCTTTTGCGAAGTGAGCTCGATACAAAAGAAAGACTGACTGCCTCAATGTCTCTTCAGACTACTCTCGAGACGATGGCAAGTGACCCCAAGGTCCATGAAATGTTCATGGTAGTGGCCAAGCCTCATCTGGCCACAGTGACGAAGGACCTTTATGGCTTCGTCAAGGCAAGGAGAGCTTGTAGGGAGTTCGTGTTTACCTCGGCTACAGTGAGGCACGAGCTAAAGAAACTAATCTCCTCCAACATTTGGGGAAAAGACCTTTTTCCCTACCGACTTGGTCAAAGAAGTTTTTGATAAAGCCACCTTGGAGAATAGAAACCTTCTCCAGAAGCGGGACCTGGCTATCAAAAGAAAGTCTTCCCCGGATGAGGGTCTTCAACCAAAGAGGAAGACTATGAGGACTAGGCTACCGTCTCGGCCAGCCAAGCCTCTTAGACAGCAACAGCAACTGCAATTGCCATTGCCCCCAGTGCCCCAGATCGTGGCACAAACCCCGACCACCTTTCAGTGGGTACCCCAGGCCGTGTCGACACAGTCCACGGCATTCACCCCAGCGTTCGAAGGGCAGTCTACTTCCTTCCGAGCAAAGCCTAGAGGAGCAGCCAGAGGCTCGTCTAGACGCCCCTCAAGGGGAAGGGGATTCAGGGGTGGTCGTGGTCAGGAAGGCAAGACCTCAGGACGGCAGTCCAAGTGAGGTGATACCGGTAGGAGGGAGACTTCTGAAATTTCGGGATCGGTGGACCTTCGATCCCTGGGCCCACAGCCTACTCAAGAATGGATTGGGCGGGAGCTGGTACAGCACTCCACCCCCGTACCTTCGGTTTTTTCCAACACTCCACCCCCGTTATGGAGGAGTACGTTCAAGAACGGTTGAAGAAAAAGGGTGAAGCCCATCAATTTCTAAGGGAGGCTGTTTTGTGTTCCCAAGAAAGACTCGGAAAAGCTCAGAGTCATTCTGGACTTGTCGCCACTTAACAAGTTCATAGTGAATTGCAAATTCAAAATGCTAACACTGCAACACATAAGGACCTTACTGCCCAAGAGGGCATATTCCGTCTCTATAGACTTGTCAGATGCCTACTGGCACATTCCAATTAGCCATCGACTCTCCCCCTACCTAGGGTTCAGGCTACAGCGAAGACTACACGCCTTCGGAGCCATGCCATTCGGGCTAAACATAGCCCCAAGGATTTTTACGAAGCTTGCGAGCGTAGCTCTCAAACAATTTCGCCTAAAGGGAATTCAGGTAGTAGCCTACCTGGACGACTGGTTGGTGTGGGCAGCATCCGAGACAGAATGCTTGCAAGCTTCCAGTCAGTGATCCAGTTCCTAGAGTACCTAGGCTTCAAGATCAACAGAAAAAGTCTCGACTTTCTCCATCTCAAAAGTTCCAGTGGCTAAGATCCACTGGGACCTTTTGTCACACCGTTTCTCCACCCCAGCGAAGAAAAGGAAGGAGATAGCGGGTTCTGTCAAGAGACTTCAAGATTCCGAAAGGATATCAAGACACGAGCAGGAGAGAGTACTGCGCTCTCTCCAGTTTGCTTCGGTGACAGACCCAGTGCTAAGAGCACAGCTAAAGGATGCAATCGGAGTTTGGAGAAGTTATGCATCAAACGCGTGAAGAGATCTGAGAAGACCAGCCGCTTCGGCTAAGTACTCTTCTCAGGCCTTGGTCCCAAGCCAGACATCTAAAGAAGTCAGGTTCTTCTTCAGCCACCTCCCCCGTCGGTGACGATTCACTCAGACGCCTCAAAGGAGGGATGGGGAGGTCACTCTCATCGGAAAAAAGTCCAGGGGACTTGGTCCAGGCTATTCAAGACCTTTCTCATAAAACTTTCTAGAAGCTAGGGCAGTGCTCCTTACCTTAAAGAAAGTCTCCCCGCGTCATTCGTTCCACAGAAAGTGGTAATAGACAGCGAGGTAGTTGTAAGATACTTGAATCGACAAGGATCGAGGTCACCACCTCTCAACCAGGTGATGTTGGCCGTCTTCCGATTGGCGGAAAAGAAGAAGTGGTACCTGTCGGCAGTTCACCTTCAAGGAGTCCGCAATGTGACAGCGGACGCTCTATCCAGGTTCACACCGATAGAGTCGGAATGGTCCTTAGACGCAGGATCATTCTCCTTCATTCTGAATCAGTCCCAGAACTGCAGATAGACCTCTTTGCGACGAAAGACAACAAGAAGTTGCCCCTGTACGTGCCCCGTACGAGGACCCCTTAGCGGAAGCAGTGGACGCGATGTCCCTCGACTGGAACAGATGGTCCAAGATTTATCTGTTCCCTCCTCACAACCTTCTGTTGAGGGTCCTCAACAAACTGAGATCCTTCAAAGGGTAGCGGCAATAGTGGCCCACAAGTGGCCGAACAGCGTGTGGTTCCTCCTGGCATTGGAACTGTAGCTGAAGTTTGTACCACTACCAGATCCAGTTCTGACCCAGCGAGTCCAGAAGTCAACTGTCTGCGCTTCATTACAGAAAACCCGGACCCTGCAGTTCATGATTTTCTCTCCCTAGCGGTGAGAAAGCGTTTCGGGATTTCGAAAGCCAGTATAGACTTCATTGAGGAATATAAATGCAAATCTACTAGAAGGCAATATGAGTCATCTTGGAGAAAATGGGTGGCCTTTTGTCAAGGCGAAGATTCCGCAGGAGATCTTGACAGACTTCTGCTTATCTTTTTTCCCCACCTCCATGGTCAAGGGTTGGCAGCGAACACGATTTCAGCGTGTAAGTCTGCTTTGACAAGACCCATTCTATATGCCTTCCAGGTCGACCTAGGTAACGAGATCTTTAATAAAGTCCCGAAAGCCTGTGCTAGGCTCAGACCTTCAGCACCTCCAAAGCCCATTTCATGGTCTTTAGACAAGTTCTTCATTTCGCTTCTCTGTTGAGCAATGAAGAATGTGCGTTAAAGGATTTGACACAAAAAGTTATTTTCCTAATTTGCACTCGCGTCCGGGGCCAGGGTTAGTGAAATTGTAGCCTCTCGAGAGAGGCAGGTCATGTTCAGTTCCTGGATGGGGAAGAACTGAACCTGTTTCCGGATCCTACGTTTCTCGCCAAGAATGAGTTACCCACCAACAGGTGGGGTCCCTGGAGAATCTGCCCTCTGAAAGAAGATGCATCTCTATGTCCAGTAGAATGCCTAAAGGTCTATCTTCATAGAACTTCAGACTTCAAGGGTGGTCAACTATTCAGGGGAGAAACATCAGGCTCAAATTTATCTCTGAATCAACTCAGAGCAAAAATCACATATTTTATTCGCAGAGCGGATCCTGACAATACACCCGCAGGTCACGATCCGAGGAAAGTTGCCTCATTCTTAAATTTCTTTAATTGCATGGATTTTGAACATCTCCGTTCATACACTGGCTGGAAGTCTTCCAGAGTGTTCTTTCGCCACTATGCGAAGCAAGTAGAGGAACTAAAAGAGATCTGTGGTAGCAGTGGGTCGCGGTGTTAACCCTACTGTTTAACTCTGCGAGGAACAGTGGTCTTAATTGGGACGATTAATTCCAGGGTGAGTGTGTAGTTACATACTGTACTACAAACTAAGTGAGGGCACTGTGTTGCCCATCCAGACTGTTCCATTTCCGAAGGTGAACCTAGCATAAGTGCAGACATGTGTGCCGAGCGTTTCTAACGCTAATGTCATTGATTTGTAATACAGGCTTTTATGACTTTGATACCTCGGTATCTTAAAAGTGGCATCTAATGTTTTTCTTTCAGACAAACAAGCCCTGTTTACTATCATACTTATGCTTAAAGTTTTGGGTTATCCTCTTCTTATATATATATGTATAATTGTGGTTAACCTGTCTGTTTATTGTCTGTCAATAAGCTTGTTCTTGAGAACCTTGCGTCTCCTTCACCTGTGTCAATTTATTGGTATAATTGAGCATTCATTCTATGTACCTTATCTGGGATAATTCTAATAGAATTGTTCCTTTATGCAAGCTATGTTGCATTGGTTTTCCTCCTATGCGGATATAAAACCTTTGGCCAATACAAGTATTGTGCGGAAAACTGGTCGATATTTCATATTGACGCAGTGGTCCTTTACAAACTATGCTTTACTTAATATAGGGCGAGACCACTATATTAGCTTGCCTGGTATTCATACATAGATATATGTACTCTTCGAGACTTTCCAGAGTCTAGTAGGACTCTTCCCTGTAGGGGGCAGGAAGCTCTAACATAGTTTATAGTTAGTTGAAAAGATGTATAACGGTAACATCTTAGGTCTCTAGGTCTAGTCGACCGGGAATAAATATCTCCGGGGAGTACGGCACGTTCTGAGAATCCACAGATACAGTAATGCTCTGGTACACTTCCATCAGGACGACATGGCTTGAGCCCAAAAAACGGATTTTGAGCGAAGCGAAAAATCTATTTTTGGGTGAAATAGCCATGTCGTCCTGATGGACCCGCCCTTGCCTTTCTAAGAAAGGGCTGTAGGACCCCTCCCTACATACAGTATCTGTAGCACCTCGTGTACGCTACAAGGAATACAGATGGCGCCAGGATTGGCGCCAGGCACGCATACGAATCGGGGGATAGGGAAGCCTTGGGAGCGGCTCCCCTTTTTCTTTCCCGAATTCGTATCTCGTCAATCTCCCTCCTACGAGACGAATCTCTGTTCAGGTCGTAGATTGCCATGTGACGTGTCTAGAATACGTCCTCTGATATGTCGCGATATCCCTTTCACGAGGGATACTCGCTCCAGGAGTTAGAATTCTGGTACCTTAAGGTAAATTCTCTGGGAATATCGCCGTAGTTGTAATATACCCTAGGAAGCTACCCTATAGGAACTTCCATCAGGACGACATGGCTATCTCACCCAAAAATAGATTTTTCGCTTCGCTCAAAATCCGTTATATATATATATATATATATATATATATATATATATATATATATATATATATATATATATATATATATATATCTTCTACGCCTATTGACGCAAAGGGCCTCTGTTAGATTTTACCAGTAGTCTCTATCTTGAACATTTAAATCAATACTTCTCCATTCATCATCATCTAATTCACGCTCCATAGCCCTCAGCCATGTAGGTCTGGACCTTCCAACTCTTCTAGTGCCATGTGGAGCCCAGTTGAAAGTTTGTATGATTCAGATTAGTAACAGACTTCAGCAGTTATAGCATTCACTAAATGTATTAAATTAAACAAGATTAAGGAGAAGGAAGGACTTAAGCGTAACTTGAGTTAGGAAGAATGGTTACAGTAGATGGAGGAGACTCGTGACAAAGGCAGGCGATGTGTCTATAGAACTGGCAGAGCTGCTACATGTATACCATGGTCTTCCACTCTCTTGGGGTAGAGTTCTCTTGCTTGAGGGTACACTTGGGCATACTATTATATCTTATTCATCTTCCTCTTTTATTTGAAGTTTTGTATAGTATGTGTGAAGGATCTAATTTAATGTTGTTACTGTTCTTGAAATATTTCATTTTGATTGTTTATTCTTCTCTTTTAGTTTATTTATTTCCTTTCCTCACTAGGCTATTTTTCCCTGTTGGAGCCCTTGGGCTTATAACATCTTGCTTTTCCAACTAGGGTTATAGCTTAGCTTGTAATAATAATAATAATAATAATAATAATAGGTAAAGGAAGGAAAATTGTTAGTAAATACTATAAAACTATCAATGAATAAAAGAAGGGAAAATATGACTGAATAAAATTCGAGATTATCAAGTGAATAATGGAAGTAACAATATAAAGGAAGAAAATATGACGAAGATTAATTAATAAAACAAAATGGAAAAGAATAACTAATCCAAGATATAACGGAGAAAGGAGAAAGACGACTAAAGAATAAAATTAAAAAGACCATGAATATTTGAAATTTAAAAATATGGAACTAATTATTTTAATAAATTAAAATAAATTTCAAATAATAAGCATGTGTAATTCTCTGACTCTATTACCTAATCTTTACAGCTTTATTCAACCATTGTCATTACTATTATTACTCTTATTTCTCTTCCGCTTTTGTTTTTTTGAAGTTTTTATAGTTTATATATGAAAGATCTAATTTAATGATGTTAATGTTCTTAAAATACTTTATTTTGAGTGTGTATTACTTCTTTTGTAGTTTGTTTATTTCCTTGTTTCCTTTCCTCACTGGGCTATTTTTCCCCGTAGGAGCCCTTGGGCTTATAGCATCTTGCTTTTCCAATTAGGTTTTAGCTTCAATTGTAATAATAATAATAATAATAATAATAATAATAATAATAATACTGCTTTTAAAATATTTCATTTTTATTGTTCATTACTTCTCATATCGTTTATTTATTTCCTGGTTTCCTTTCCTCACTGGGCTATTTTTCCCCGCAGGAGCCCTTGGGCATATAGGATCTAGCTTTTCAAACTAAGATTATAGCTTAGCTTGTAATAATAATAATAATAATAATAATAATAATAATAATAATAATAATAATAGTGCTTTTAAAATATTTTATTTTTATTGTTCATTACTTCTCATATCGTTTATTTATTTCCTGGTTTCCTTTCCTCACTGGGCTATTTTTCCCCGCAGGAGCCCTTGGGCATATAGGATCTAGCTTTTCAAACTAAGATTATAGCTTAGCTTGTAATAATAATAATAATAATAATAATAATAATAATAATAATAATAATAATAATAATAGTGCTTTTAAAATATTTTATTTTTATTGTTCATTACTTCTCATATCGTTTATTTATTTCCTGGTTTCCTTTCCTCACGGGGCTATTTTTCAACGTAGGAGCCCTTGGGCTTATAGCATCTTTCTTTTCCAACTAGGGTTGTAGCTGAGCTTGTAATAATAATAATAATAATAATAATAATAATAATAATAATAATATAATCCTTTCCATCATAAAAAATATGAGCTTTCATGGAGCTCACGTGAGGGATATATTGATAATTAAATTAAGAATGAAAGTATAATAAGGATCAAAAGAAAAAAAAGAAAAAAAAGAAAAAAAAACAGAAAGCAGTGTATCGGGGATTCGAAGAGACAATAAAAAAAAAAAAAAAAAAAAACTTTTTACCATCTATAAAGAGCCAGCATTTGGTACTCCACGTGGTACAGTACCCAAAAGGATTTTGAATTACTTAAACTTACTTTTTACCTCCGCCAACGAAGTTGGAAGGAGGTTATGTATTACCCCTTGTGGTTTTTTTTTGTGTGTGTGTTTGTGAACAGCTTCCTGACCCCAATTTTAATCGTAGAGTAATGAAACTAGCAGGGATTAACTGCTATTAAAAAAGCTGGGAAGGATTAAATTTTGGAAAGTCAAAGTCAAATGTCAAAGTCACGGTCAAGCAAAATGTCCAATTCCCGTAATCTGCCATAAGTTTGGACATCGTTGTCACAGAGACTTCAAACTTGGTTCATATTTGTGTATTAAAATCCACGCCAATTAATGCATGTTAAGGTCAAAGGTCGTGGTAAAGATCGAGAAATAAGCTCCCGCGACGGAGGTCTGCGCTATACTGAGTGGCCCCCTAGTTTTAAATCAATTAATTATTTCAAATGTTTGAATAGTATGCAGTTATGAGTAAATGTTTTTAATTTTCTATTCAACTTTCACAAATTCAAATATTCATTACGTCATTATATAACTTCACCGATCATGATGCCTGGCCGATAGAGAAACCACAAATGTGTTTTAAGTCAAAACTTCAAATGTGATAGAAGACGCCGAAGAATCAAGACAGATAATATGGAGAGGAAGAGCGTGTCACGACGAGCGACGAAGATCTTGATAAATTCTGGAAATTGCTGATTCGGCCAGATCATCAGATTATCTTAAAAAACTGGGGGGGAGATGGTTCTCAAGCGATTAGAACAAGGACCTCGGTGGAGTTTCTCTGATCTCCCGATGATATCAGACACAGTTGTGGAGAACGAATTCATCAAAAAAAAAAAAAAAAAAAAAAAAAAAAAAAAAAAAAAAAAAAATCCAGATCTGGGATTCATTTACAGAAAAAAACCATTTCAAAATCTAGCAATTCATTCATAAATATTCCCGCATTTGGGTACGAGTGTCTCGGAGAGGATGCATTTATATTTTTTTTACAATCTTTAAAAACTGACAAAGAAACTTTGTCTACTACAGCACTGGTAAAGTGCTTGCCTAGCATTCGCATGGCAGCAGATCGATCCCAGCCAGGGATCGTGACTTTAAGCTGTTTACTGGATAACGGATGGATTTATAAATATTTTTTTTTCACAACATTTAAACCCTATAATGAAACTCTGGCTAGTACAGCACTGGTATAGTGCTTGCCTAGCATTCACAAGGCAACACATCGATCCCAGACCGGGACCGTGAGTTTAAGCTGTTTATTGGGGAGTAGATGGATTTATACATATTTTTTTTCACAACATTTAAACCCTATAATGAAACTCTAGCTGGTACAGCGCTGGTAAATTGCTTGCCTAGCTTTCGCATGGTAGCAGATCGAGCCCCGACCGGGACCGTGAGTTTAAGCTGTTTACTGGGGAGGCCACTACTGTGGTTAGACACCACAGGGGGGTTGGGCTTGTCCGACTGACGTTCTGGTGAGTATCTATTCTGATGAAAATGGAACTGAAACCAGAAACCTTTAACTTTCAGATAAAAGGTACCAGCCGTAAAAACAACATAATAGTAAACTTATTATCCGATGTTGTCAAAAAATAAGAATTTCTCGATGTGGACGGGAACTCTCGGAGAATGAAAGAAAGAAAAGGAAAAAAAAATGTTGGGTAAAAAGCTTTCGAAGACAGTAATCAAAACTTCGTCAAAGTTAATGAAAAAAATGAATTATTTCTAAAACTTGTTTGACATAGTGGGTTATGAAAAAATCAAAATACGACATAAAGATTAGACTGAAGTTATTAATGTATTAATCCAGAAAATTAAATAATTCTAAAAGCTATAGGATAAGTGAATAAGATATTTCCCATCTAAATCCTGAACAGAATTATTTTTCTGTATAAGGCTTGAATATTATTGTAACAAAATGGCACATGCACAATTAACTAAACATCAAATACTGCTTATAAAAACAAAAACAAAAATAAATAACAGCAAAATTAGTTTTACGAAATAGTT
>NC_090727.1:70004745-70012245 GCF_036898095.1 Palaemon carinicauda | reverse complement strand
AAAGACATTTTAGTCCTTCCACGGAGACTATTTGCCCTTTGGTAAAGCAATTTAGTTTACGCATTTAGAGAGTTCCTGTGATCTTGTCTAACTCATTCTTGAACAGACAGAGAGAGAGAGAGAGAGAGAGAGAGAGAGAGAGAGAGAGAGAGTTACAAAGATTTTAGATGTCTCAAAGACTTTTTAGTCCATCCACGGAGACTAATTGCCCTTTGGTAGAGCAATTTAGTTTACGCATTTAGAGAGTTCCTATGATCTTGTCTGACTTATTCTTGAAGAGAGAGAGAGAGAGAGAGAGAGAGAGAGAGAGAGAGAGAGAGAGAGAGAGAGAGAGAGAGAGAGAGATGAGCTACAAGGATTTTGGATGTCTCAAAGTCTTTTTAGATTTGCTCTTTGGTAGAGCGATTTAGTTTAAGCATTTAGAGAGTTCTTATGATTTTGTCTAGCTCATTCTTGAACACACACACACAGAGAGAGAGAGAGAGAGAGAGAGAGAGAGAGAGAGAGAGAGAGAGAGAGAGAGTTTCTTTTGTATTCAGAAGTGGAGGAGCCAAGTCATCAGCAAATAACATTTTTCCCTTTTACTGTTGACCCCAACCACGTTTAAACTCATTATATCAACTACTCGAGGCTCCTCGGCTGTTTATTTTTCTCTCTAGAAAGGAATAGTAAGAAAGAGTTGAAAATTAAACACATACACACAGTACATATATATTTTTTCTAAGGATCTTTTTCTGTTTGGCCCCAAAAGGACTAGCGCATAGTAGCATACTCTGTATTTACATCTACATACACAACCTTCATTCATTGATATTTTTAATGTTCAATAAGGATAATTAATAAATACCAAAGTGTAGCATTACTAGAACGTCAGCCGGAAAAGCCTAATCCCCTACTGTTGTGCCAAACCACATCAGTGGCCTCCTCAGTAAACAACTGGGATCGATCTGCTGCAATACGAATGCTAGGCGAACACGTTACCACTGTACTATCCAGGAGCTAGTACAGTGTACTAGCCATTTCACCAAGAATACCGACAATGAAGAATAAAATAAAATATTTTTTTCTATACTAAATACAAAATACTTATATACAAAATGACATAAACATGGGCTTGGATCGATCTGCTGCCATGCGAATGCTAGGCAAACACGTTAACACTTTACTAGCCAGGAGCTAGTACAGTGTGCTAGCCATTTCACCAAGAATACCGACAATGAAGAATAAAATGAAATATTTTTTCTACACTAAATAAAAAATACTTACATACACAAAAACACAAACAGCACTACTGTATACACGAGGGGGGGGGGGGGTTAATCAAAATGAATAATTGAAATGATTATGACAAAGCTTAATCTCCTCTTTGGCAATTAAACAACCTGAGAGAGCTGCGTTATCGCTCTAATGTCGCGCCACCCAAGAAGAGAAAAAGCAATTCAGCATTATTAATGGAAATGGAGTACAGACCATTTCTAGCTGGTGATATTCAAATGGTAACTCACAATGAAACAAATTCCTCTCGTGTATTATTTCTCCATGGCGATGAATGCATATTGCAGCTAATTTCGTCTGGTAAACAGATGAAACTAGAGGGCTATTCAGTAGAGCGCAGACCTCCGCCGCGGCAGCTTATTGTTCGACCTTGACCTTGACCTTATGTATGAATTGGCGTGGATTTTCATACACTCAAATACGAATAAAGTTTGAAGTCTCTGTGACAACGATGTTCAAACTTATGGCTGATTACGTGGACTTGGCAATTTGCTTGACCGTGACTTTGACATTTGACCTTATGTATGAATTGGCTTGGATTTTCATACACTCAAATATGAACCAAGTTTGAAGTCTCTGTGATAACGATGTCCAAACTTATGGCTGATTACGATTTAGCGCACTTGAAATTTCCACTAAAACACTGAAGAATTCTTGAATATTCAAACAAAATATCACTATCACTTCTATATAAGTTACATCCCCATTTTTTTTTTTTTTTTAAAAAGCAAACTGCTAGAAGCCCAAGGGTTCCAAAACGGTTACGTAAATTATCACAGCAATAGCAATGGTCAAAAATAACTTTTTTATCATGTCTTACTGCGAACGAACTCAAGCAGTTAAAAAAAGTTAACATAAACAAAAACAAAAAAGGATAACCCGGTAGTGGTGACCTGTTGGTAACGTCCTTGCCTGGTAATCGCCAGATTGGGGTTCGAGTCTCCCTTAAACTCGTTTGTTCATTTGGTCGCTGCAACCTCGCCATCCTTGTGAGCTAAGGGTAGGGGGTATGGGGAAGCCTATAGGTCTATGTGCCGAGTCGTCAGCAGCCATTGCCTGGCCCTCCTTGGTCCTATCTTGGGTGGAGAGGGGCATTGGGCGCTGATCATATGTATACATAGTCAGTCTTTAGGGCATTGTTCTGCTTGCTAGGGCAATGCCAGTGTCCCCTGCCTCTGCGATTCATGGGTGGCCTGTAAACTAACATCCAGGATCTCCCAGTGAATGTTAAACTTCGTGAAAACTTGATTATCACAAGGGAAAGCAATTATTATTATTATTAGCTAAGCCACAACCCTAGTTGGAAAAGCAGGATGCTATAAGCCCATGGGCTCCAACAGGGAAAACTAGCCCAGTGCGGAAAGGGAATAAGGAAATAAATATATTACAAGAGAAGAAATGAACAACTGAAACAAAATATTCTAAGAACGGCAACAACATTAAAATAGATCTTGCCTATATAACCTATAAGAAGACTTATGTCAGCCTGTTCAACATAAAAGCATTCGCTGCAAGTTTAAACTTATGAAGTTTCACCGATTCAACTACCCGATTAGGAAGATCATTCCTAAACTTGTTCACAGCTGGAATAAAACTTCTAGAATACTGTATAGTATTGAGCCTCATGATGGAGAAGGCCTGACTATTAGAATTAACTGCATGCCTAGTATTACGAGAAAGTTATTGAACACATTACATGAAAACATATATGAGGAAATGGAATCCACTGAATAAAAAATGTTACAGTATATCAAGCAAGTAATGGCGTTAATTCCTGATAATATAGGTGGTCGAAGTATGCAAAGGCTACTGTGTACTTTGATGAATGTGATAACTTACGACATTACGAGCGATTTTTATGAGGTTTGGGAACTTAACACAATATGGTTCATTTCTACTTGCTGCCATTATGCACGCAACCGAAAAAAAGGTAAAATAACACTTACGGAAGGAGAGATTAACATAGCATTGACAGTTTTTAGTATCCGGCACGATTAATAACCCAGCCTTGGTTCAGCTCTCTCTCTCTCTCTCTCTCTCTCTCTCTCTCTCTCTCTCTCTCTGCTGCCTTTTGAAATAAAGCTCCTAACTAGGAAGTATAATTTATATCTCTCTCTCTCTCTCTCTCTCTCTCTCTCTGTTGCCTTTTGAAATAAAGCCCATAACTAGGAAGTACAATTTATAACTCTCTCTCTCTCTCTCTCTCTCTCTCTCTCTCTCTGTTGCCTTGTGAAATAAAGCTCCTAACTAGGAAGTACAATTTATAACTCTCTCTCTCTCTCTCCCTCTCTCTCTCTCTCTCTCTCTCTCTCTCTCTCTCTCTCTTTTGTTGCCTTTTGAAATAAAGCTCCTAACTAGGAAGTACAATTTATAACTCTCTCTCTCTCTCTCTCTCTCTCTCTCTCTCTCTCTCTCTCTCTCGTAACTTCTAGATTTAATCAAAATTATCCGGCATCGTTATCTAATTACAGCATATGTCTGTTGCTCCTACAATATCTGCATTTTTACAGTTATTCTGTTGTATACTTTGAGAACATCTCTCTCTCTCTCTCTCTCTCTCTCTCTCTCTCTACCTCGAAGAGGTTATCCCTCTAAACTCGACTCCTAACTCTACTTTGGACTGTTTTTCTTCATCATATTCCTCAGTTTTTGGAAATTATCATGTTGGGAGATAGAATTTGAACCCTCTGGCTTAAGAGGGTCTCTTAGGAAAACGAATAGAAATGTCAGTGGGGCGGAAATTGACTCTCTCTCTCTCTCTCTCTCTCTCTCTCTCTATATATATATATATATATATATAATAGGAATTGTTTTCTTTTTTTCTCTTTGTACATATCCTTTCAAGTAGAAAGTTGAGAAAAAACATAGAAAATACAAAAAACATAGCATAAATTTATATTCTTGTGGGCTAATGCTGTAGTGTGCACAGACTGCATTCTTGTATTACCAGTTACAACTGAATAATAATATATAAGGAAGGCGTTCTAAGTGGAGGGAAAAGGAAAAAGTCCCGTTATACAACATTCAAGAAAGAAATCCATGTAGATGAATTAGAGTTATTTGAACGGACAGAAAAAAAACATTCACAAACATGAGATTCAACTATCCTAGGATAGCCTAAGACTAAATGGCAGTAAATTTCTATGAATAGTATAATTATATATATATAAAAATATATTAAAAAGGTCACTTCTATGAATTTAAAAGAATATTAGTAAGTCATTCAAGATTGAACTCTGGATATTCTAATTTTGGAGAACGCAGAGTTTTAACAGGGATAATGGCCACAATTTTAGAACTTGCGCACGCCAATTACTGATGAGTGGGTTCAGGATCAACTTTCAAACAGATCAGTATTACGAACGCTTGGGTAATAAGCCTCGTTACTTGTTTCCTTTAAAAATAACCTTGCAGTGAAAGACGATACGTGTATGCGATTTTTAACAGAGCACGTGCATTTGATTTTTGACAGAACACGTGCATTTGATTTTTGACAGCGCACGTGCATTTGATTTTTGACAGAACACGTGCATTTGATTTTTGACAGAACACGTGCATTTGATTTTTGACAGCGCACGTGCATTTGATTTTTGACAGAACACGTGCATTTGATTTTTGACAGAACACGTGCATTTGATTTTTGACAGAACACGTGCATTTGATTTTTGACAGAGCACGTGCATGCGATTTTTGACAGGGCACGTGCATTTGATTTTTGACAGAACACGTGCATTTGATTTTTGACAGAACACGTGCATTTGATTTTTGACAGAGCACGTGCATTTGATTTTTGACAGAACACGTGCATTTGATTTTTGACAGAACACGTGCATGCGATTTTTGACAGCACACGTGCATTTGATTTTTGACAGAGAACGTGCATGCGATTTTTGACAGACGTGCCGTCAATTTGATGTGAAAAAATCAAAATAAAACTAATGAAGTAAATTTTTTAGACTATATATATATATATAATATATATATATATATATATATATATATATAAGCTACAACCCTAGTCGGAAAAGCAGGATGCTATACACCCAGGGGCTCCAACAGGGAAAATAGCCCAGTGAGGAAAGGAAACAACGAAAAATAAAATATTTTAAGAACAGTAACAATAGTAAAATAAATGTTTCCTATATAAACTACAAGAACTTTAACTAAACAAGAGGAAGCGAAATAAGATAGAACAGTGTGCCCGAGTGTACCCTCAAGCAAGATAACTCAAACCCAAGACAGTGGAAGACCATGGTACAGAGGCTATGGCACTACCCAAGACTAGACAAAAATGGTTTGATTTTGGAGTGCTGCTTACCATAGATAAAGAGTCTCTTCTACCCTTGCAAAGAAAAAAGTAGCCACTGAACAATTACAGTGCAATAGTTAACCCCTTGAGAGGTGACACCTTAAGGTGGTGAAAGGGTTTACGTATCACAATGATCAGCAAGACTGCATTAGTTAGGACCACCAATACTAGGTTGGTTTGTTGTGACCGATCAGAGTAAAATCTCAGATCATCACTAATTCGCAGTGGCCAATCTTGTGATGAAAACTGCCCGAACTCTTTACATAATTAAGGACATATCTGAGGCCCTTGTCCTACAGTGGACGACCAACGGCTGAATTTGTTATTGTGTGTGTATCATACACACACACACACACACATATATATATATATATATATATATATATATATATATATATATATATATATATATATATATATAATTTTTAAGGTTCTACAGCCATAGAAATTTAACTAGACGTCAATTTCCTTTCCCCTTTAAGCAAAGGATTCAAGAAGTTTTAATGAACTGGTGTTCATCTCCCTCTTTCCTTTTGCTGCTACAATTGACTTGCTTAGATCAAATGCAATTTACCATAATTATTACGGATCGGCCAGCAGCCTACTTTTTGAGGATCGAGTAAAAAAAAAAAAAAAAAAAATATATATATATATATATATATATACCTTGTATGTGTATATGAATATATATATATATATATATATATATATATATATATATATATATATATATACATATATATATATATATATATATATATATATATATATATATACACACATATATAATGGGTGACAAAGAAGTTAATTATCTAAATGGCCTCAAACATAAACATTTGTTACCTAATTATTAACCACACTTGAGGTGGTCCACTCCTATAAACATCTATAAATTACCCTAACTTATAAACATAATCCTATGAATGTTTATAGTATAAGGATATAAATTACTAGCTATAAAAGGCATTAATATAACTTATGTAATTGTGAACATCAATGTTTGTATCCCTCCTTCCAGCTATATAGATATTCTATATTATTCTATAATTCGGCAGCCATTTTGTCACCAAAGAACGGGCGTATATGCAGTATTTGTATTTTGGCTGAAGTGGAAAATGAGTCTTTTGTTGATTTGTAATTTCATTGAGGGATATTATTTTTCTGTGACACATTTTATTTCATGACCTCAGTGAACTCTAGAGTTTTTTCAAAAGTAAAACGAAATTTCAGATTAAATAAAATATTGGCTTGGTCTCCTTGTGGCTTTCATGATATTGGCTTGCGTATGTGTGAGTGTATGAATGTATGTATGTATGTATGTATATATATGTATATATATATATATATATATATGTATATATATACGCATATATATACACAAATACATACATACATACATATATATATATATATATATATATATATATATATATATATATATTTATACATATGTACACATTTATATATACACATACATACACACACGCGCATATATATACTGTATATATATACATATATATATAATTATCTATAATTTAATATATCATATTCAAGAACCACATGAAATTTCTTCTCGTTTAAAGATATGAAAGTTCCTAACAGTTTTTGTCACGAAAAAAGAAAAAAAAATATCAAGCATTAGTAATATTTCCCCCAGCAAATATATCCGAATAAGTTGTAATGGACGAGAAAATCGACAAAATCATATCACCCTAATTAATGTGGAGTACTTGAGTTGGTTCACCTTTAAGGAGTGTTTGACAGCACTGAAGAAACAGCTAATATCGGAGAATAGAAGTTCTTCTATTACCTTCCATAATTAACGAATACCATTAGTGAAAGTTTTTTAATTATCACCGAATGTGCTTAGCATAAGAGTCTTACGAAGTCTCAAGGAAAATTCATCAAATGGACAC
>NC_090727.1:69987245-70002245 GCF_036898095.1 Palaemon carinicauda | reverse complement strand
GACCTTTCGTTCTAGCATTTCTAGGAATCCCTGTTCTAATACCTTAACACATTTTTGGCTTCTGTACCTTTATCTAATCGTGCCTCCTCTTCCATACTCTCTACATAACCGAACCACCTGGTGTAGCATTTGATATCATTAAATATATTTGTGTGTGTGGGCCTGCGTGTGCTGTGTGCGTGCATGTGCTGTGTGAGTGAGTGTGTGTGTGTGTGTGCGTACGTATGCTGTGTGCGTGCATGTGCTATGTGAGTGTGTGTGTGTGCGCGCGCGTGCATGTGCTGTATGCGTGTGTGGCTGAGTAAATTATATATGCGTTTATTGCACTTGTAGAGAGAGAGAGAGAGAGAGAGAGAGAGAGAGAGAGAGAGAGAGAGAGAGAGAGAGAGAGAATATACATATATCCTCCGAGCTGATTCGAGAGACAGAAGAAACTTAAAGTCAATCACATTGAAAAGTTTCGGGGGTCTCAAGAGGCCCGGACTTCCTCCCGAGTTCCTTGGCATTGGCCCGAAAGCAAAAGTTGACGACTCGTCTGATCATTTCATAAAGCCGAGGAAGGACTCAAAGTGAGATGGCAGCAGACAGGAGAAAGGGGGAAGAGTGGTTAAGGGGTTGGTCGCCTGATTGCTGCCCTCTTCAATGCCTTCTATCAAAGGCATACTCCTCCAGCAAACCTCTTCTATCCATGTGATTCTTCAAATTCTTCATCTTATCTCACCATCCAATTATCTCTCTCTCTCTCTCTCTCTCTCTCTCTCTCTCTCTCTCTCTCTCTCTCTCTCTCTCTCTCTCTCTTTCTTATTCTTCTTCTACCAAAGGCATCATTTTCCCCCAACCCCTTTTCTCCATATCATCCTTCATCTCTCTCTCTCTCTCTCTCTCTCTCTCTCTCTCTCTCTCTCTCTCTCTCTCTTCTTCTTCTTCTTCTTCTTCAAAGGCATAATTTTCTACCAAACCCCTTTTTTCAATATCATCCTTCATCTTATCTCTCTCTCTCTCTCTCTCTCTCTCTCTCTCTCTCTCTCTCTCTCTCTCTCTCTCTCTCCTCTCCCTTCTTTCCCACTGCTATCCCTACATTAAAGGGTCGGTTGCCCGATGCGCCCTCTCCAATGCCTTCTACCAAAGGCACCCTCTTCCACCAAACCTCTTCTCTCCATATCATCCTTCATCTTACCACGCCATTTAATTTTCTGCCCCCCCCCCCCCCTCTCGATCTTTCCCCAATAACAGGTTCCTCCCAAGCCCTCCTCACTCCCTCCCCACCATCCATTCTCAACACATGTCCCCACCATCTCAGGCGTGACAATCTTATCACCTCTGTAATCTTCACTACGATGATGATTTTGAATTAATCATCTTGTCAAATTAATGAATGATATTATTCCATTATTCCTCTACAAAGAAACATATTGCAATTGAAATTGTAGCAGTCTGGACACTTACTGATTTTATCTAATGGAAATTAAATTATGTACACTGCAAAAACCGTAATTTTGATCGGAAATTCTCCGTAAAAAACGTACTGTTCTCAACCGCATTTCAGTGAAATACAGGCGACCGTACTTTTACCTTACTTTGTTATTATCTTTTACAGGTTGGTGACCATAATATCACTCTTTTACGTCAATATAACCGTTTTTAAAACGGTAAAAATCCTGGACAAAAATGTTACATGATTTATACCGTTTTTTTAATGCAAATTTTTAACAATGTAGTTTATTCGTCTACAAAGCAATTAACTACAAGCGAAAGATTCAGACCACAATGAATTATATACGTAAATCAGTCAACGAAAATTAAAATCTATTCTCCACAACACAGCAAAACGAAAAAACTAAAATCCTCCTAAAATTATAATTCCCAAAACCAGCTACAAAATTGGAAAGACATTACTAATAACGCAGAGGATTAAATTGTTTAATTTCCCTTTGTTTTTTTTTTTTTTTAATTCATGCAATAACATATTCATAACGAAAGCTGCCTGCAATGTTTATAGAAATCATATGAAATGTTTATCGTTTCGAAATCCATTGGCGGTAATAACGTTAAATTGGATTCAAATATACTTAATCAATTAACAAACTTTGGAAAAAATGGTTTGCAAATAAACGTTGCTGTAAGTTGCATCATTAATAAAGTGTCTCCATACGATTGCGCATGTATATATACATAATCTCTCTCTCTCTCTCTCTCTCTCTCTCTCTCTCTCTCTCTCTCTCTCTCTCTCTCTCATACACACACACACACACACACACACATATATATATATATATATATATATATATATATATATATATATATATATATATATATATATATATATATATATATATATATATATATATGTATATATATATATATATATATATATATATATATATATATATATATATATAATGTATATATATTTATATATGTATATATGTATATATATATATATATATATATATATATATATATATATATATATATAATCAAAATGAAAATTTAAGTCCTTCGTAAAAAATCAAAACGAAAATTCAAGTCGTTCTTGTAATATATCAAAATAAAAAAAAATTTAAGCCCTTCACGAAAAAATCAAAACGAAAATTTAAGTCTTTCCCGTAAAATATCAAAACGAAAATTTAAGTCTTTACCTAAAAATATCAAAACGAAGTTTTGAGTCTTTCTCGTAAAATATCGAAACGAAAATTTAAGTCTTTACCGTAAAATATCAAAACGAAGTTTTAAGTCTTTCTCGTAAAATATCGAAACGAAAATTTAAGTCTTTACCGTAAAATATCAAAACGAAGTTTTAAGTCTTTACCGTAAAATATCAATACGAAAATTTAAGTCTTTACCGTAAAATATCAAAACGAAAATTTAAGTCTTTACCGTAAAATATCAATACGAAAATTTAAGTCTTTACCGTAAAATATCAAAACGAAGTTTTAAGTCTTTCTCGTAAAATATCGAAACGAAAATTTAAGTCTTTACCGTAAAATATCAAAACGAAAATTTAAGTCTTTACTGTAAAATATCAAAACGAAAATTTAAGTCTTTACCGTAAAATAACAAAACGAATATTTAAGTCTTTCCCGTAAAATATCACAACTAAAATTTAAGTCTTTCCCGTAAAATATCAAAACGAAAATTTAAGTCTTTACCGTAAAATATCAATACGAAAATTTAAGTCTTTACCGTAAAATAGCAAAACGAAGTTTTAAGTCTTTCTCGTAAAATATCAAAACGAAAATTTAAGTCTTTCCCGTAAAATATCAAAACGAAAATTTAAGTCTTTCCCGTAAAATATCAAAACGAAAATTTAAGTCTTTCCCGTAAAATATCACAACGAAAATTTAAGTCTTTCCCGTAAAATATCAAAACGAAAATTTAAGTCTTTACCGTAAAATATCAAAACGAATATTTAAGTCTTTCCCGTAAAATATCACAACGAAAATTTAAGTCTTTCCCGTAAAATATCAAAACGAAAATTTAAGTCTTTACCGTAAAATATCAAAACGAAAATTTAAGTCTTTACTGTATAATATCAAAACGAAAACGAAAATTTAAGTCTTTCCCGTAAAATATCAAAACGAAAATTTAAGTCTTTCCCGTAAAATATCAAAACGAAAATTTAAGTCTTTCCCGTAAAATATCAAAACGAAAATTTAAGTCTTTCCCGTAAAATATCAAAACGAAAATTTAAGTCTTTCCCGTAAAATATCAAAACGAAAATTTAAGTCTTTACCGTAAAATAACAAAACGAATATTTAAGTCTTTCCCGTAAAATATCACAACTAAAATTTAAGTCTTTCCCGTAAAATATCAAAACGAAAATTTAAGTCTTTCCCGTAAAATATCAAAACGAAAATTTAAGTCTTTCCCGTAAAATATCAAAACGAAAATTTAAGTCTTTCCCGTAAAATATCAAAACGAAAATTTAAGTCTTTCCCGTAAAATATCAAAACGAAAATTTAAGTCTTTCCCGTAAAATATCAAAACGAAAATTTAAGTCTTTACCGTAAAATAACAAAACGAATATTTAAGTCTTTCCCGTAAAATATCACAACTAAAATTTAAGTCTTTCCCGTAAAATAACAAAACGAAAATTTAAGTCTTTCCCGTAAAATATCAAAACGAAAATTTAAGTCTTTACCGTAAAATATCAAAACGAAAATTTAAGTCTTTACCGTAAAATATCAAAACGAAAATTTAAGTCTTCCCCGTAAAATATCAAAACGAAAATTTAAGTCTTTCCCGTAAAATATCAAAACGAAAATTTAAGTCTTTACCGTAAAATATCAAAACGAAAATTTAAGTCTTTACTGTATAATATCAAAACGAAAACGAAAATTTAAGTCTTTCCCGTAAAATATCAAAACGAAAATTTAAGTCTTTCCCGTAAAATATCAAAACGAAAATTTAAGTCTTTCCCGTAAAATATCAAAACGAAAATTTAAGTCTTTCCCGTAAAATATCAAAACGAAAATTTAAGTCTTTACCGTAAAATAACAAAACGAATATTTAAGTCTTTCCCGTAAAATATCACAACTAAAATTTAAGTCTTTCCCGTAAAATATCAAAACGAAAATTTAAGTCTTTACCGTAAAATATCAAAACGAAAATTTAAGTCTTTACCGTAAAATATCAAAACGAAAATTTAAGTCTTTCCCGTAAAATATCAAAACGAAAATTTAAGTCTTTCCCGTAAAATATCAAAACGAAAATTTAAGTCTTTCCCGTAAAATATCAAAACGAAAATTTAAGTCTTTCCCGTAAAATATCAAAACGAAAATTTAAGTCTTTCCCGTAAAATATCAAAACGAAAATTTAAGTCTTTCCCGTAAAATATCAAAACGAAAATTTAAGTCTTTCCCGTAAAATATCAAAACGAAAATTTAAGTCTTTCCCGTAAAATATCAAAACGAAAATTTAAGTCTTTCCCGTAAAATATCAAAACGAAAATTTAAGTCTTTCCCGTAAAATATCAAAACGAAAATTTAAGTCTTTCCCGTAAAATATCAAAACGAAAATTTAAGTCTTTCCCGTAAAATATCAAAACGAAAATTTAAGTCGGCCTCCCTCCATTTTCTTGCTCCATAACAACTCCAATTTACGTTTTCCTTCTTTCTCTTTCTTGTTTCTTCAGTTTCTATTCACTCCTCTGTTCCCTCAAGGCTTCCAATTTGTTCTTTAAGTCGTTATTGCTAAGTGGGCAGTACAGAGCTTATTCTTGCTCGGCCAAAAAGCTTCTAGGCAGCCTTTTATTTTATTCTCTAAAGTTTATTTTTTTTTTTTGTCTTTTTATTCTAACAATAAATCACCAGAAATTGAGCTTGTCATGAAAATAATTTCCACATGGTTTTTCATACTTTGTTTTTATATTGAGATTTTTTCTTTTTTATTTTGGTTTTAAAACAATTCATTTTCTTCTTGCTACATCCGTTATTTCGACTAAGTTTTTTCTACATTCTTTTCCGACAGGGTTTAAGACGCAATATTCCAATCTCTCTCTCTCTCTCTCTCTCTCTCTCTCTCTCTCTCTCTCTCTCTCTCTCTATATATATATATATATATATATATATATATATATATATATATATATAACATTATTTAAGTTCCCAGCAAAACAACTAATTATCTATGGACATTTATAAATACACATACCGTTCATTATCAGCTAAAATCAAGCCACATCATCCTCTTTAATTCAAGAAGCAGATTATGAATAATAAAACTGAATTAGAGAGAGAGAGAGAGAGAGAGAGAGAGAGAGAGAGAGAGAGAGAGAGAGAGAGAGATTCCTTGGATTCAAGAGAATATTTAATAGGATTTAAGTACAGAGAGAGAGAGAGAGAGAGAGAGATTCCCTGTATTCAAGAGAACACTTAATAAGATTTAAGTTAATAAAGAAAGAAAGAGAGAGAGAGAGAGAGAGAGAGAGAGAGAGAGAGAGAGAGAGAGAGAGAGAGAGAGAGAGAGAGAGAGAGAGAGAGAATCGATAAATCTATCTTCCCCCCCCGCAGCGCTCCTACTGTGTCATACACCATATCTTTTCTATGGCAAATATTCATTTTGATTCTTTAATTCCCAACGGATTACCCTCACATTTCCCTTTCTCCTAATAATAGCAAAGGTTAAACGTGGTTATTTCCATTCTCCAAGAATAGAAAGTTGAATGTCTAAGGGGTAAATAAAAATATGATTTTCCAGAGACCGATAAAATTAAGATAGAAAAATTACTGCTAGAGTTCCTTTGAATATTTTAATGATGGAAAATCCATAAGGAATTCTAGCGCTAATAAAGAGCAAGTGTCTCACTATATATATATATATATATATATATATATATCAAATAAGCCATATATATTAATACATTAAAATATGAAAGAAACACGTTTAAATGTGCAAAAAAAAATCTATCATATATATATATATACACACATACGTATATATATATAAATATATATATTTCCCGTCTCGTTCAGCGGCATTGCTAGAAGTAAAACTACTCGGTCTCTCCCAATCCATCTGGTAGGGGTAAGGGGGAATAGTCATACCCTGGCAAGAGGGGGAAAGGGTTGAATATATGTGTTTATGTACTTGTATATGCATATCTATCTAAATATTTAACTGTCATTATTTGACGGGTCGCATACGCTATTTTAACATAACGGAAGTCAACAATGGCACAGAAATGTGAAAGCGACCTGGATGTAAAGGACTAATTTAATTTTCTTGGTTCCTGCATGCACCATTTTCCGAGAATTGGGCCTTCCACTTCTCTTCGGCCTTGGACCCCCCAAATTACCGGTCCTAGTTGCTTCTGCATGAAACCAAGGTCCTTTAAATATATTTAGAAGGCCCTTACATAAAGCCAAGGTCCTTTAAGTTAAATATATTTAAAGGACCTTGCATAAAACATAAGAAAATGAGGGGTAACGTCCCTGACAAGCGAACGCCAGACTGGGGTTCGAGTCTCGCTCAAACTCGTTAATTTCTTTGGTCGCTGCAACCTCACCATCCTTGTGAGCTAAGGATGGGGAGCTTGGGGGAGCCTACAGGTCTGTCTGCTGACTTATCAGCAGTCATTGCCTAGCCCTCCCTGGTCCTAACTTGGGTGGAGAGGGGGCTTAGGCGTTCATTATATGTATACTGTATACGGTCAGTCTCTAGGGTATTGTATTACTTGATAGGGCAATATCACTGTCCATTGCCTCTGCCATTCATGAGTGGCCTTTAAACCTTAAACATTTAAACATATACTTCCTGTATTCCTGTAGCTTATGATTGCATTACAGTGTAATTAACTATATTCACTCAAAAATAACTTTTGCTTTATACATATGAATAATGATGCATATGAAAGACATAGCATATCTATGTATTAAGTTAGCCTACAAAGGAAATGGGGATTACGGTAGGATAACGAAATATAAAAAAGGTACAATAATAATTAACATTATATTAAGCACGGCTGCTAAGAGCAAATAAAAAAGGAAGAAAATGTTGAAAAAACCGTAATTCTAATCGAAAATACTTCGTAAAAAATATACTGTCCTCAGCCGTATTTCAGTAAAATACAGGCGACCGTAATTTTACCTTACTTTGCTATTATCTTTTATGGATTGGTCACCGTAATATCACTACTTCACGTCAATATATCCGTTTTTAAGACGGTCAATGCCTGGATTTTTACCGTTTTTTTAACGATAAATTCTGAATTGTATATATTTAGCACGACTGATTAGAGCAAATAAAAAAAGGAAGAATAGTATTAAAGATGTTGTGTGAATGCGTCCCCTGTAAACACTTACCCCCATTTGGAAGAAAAGTGACATTAAAGTATAATCATACGTGAATATCAAATTTGTCGACGATGGAGAGAAAGCTTGCCTAGTAGGCTTGAAAAGTTTATAAAAATTACAGTATGAGCAATAAATAGATACCAAAGAGGATGAATGGAAAGTAAATTGAAAACGAAATAGTCTCCTTACCTTAATAATAAATTGACCCTATTTTTCCGGAGAGGAAGGCTGGAATTTATTAAGGGGCCGTATATCCTGCAGTCGTTTAAGGGTGAACTTGGTGATAACAATTATACCTGACAGCCATGCGAGAAAAATACTAGCTTCAGCTTAAATGTCAGCCCAATACTGGAAAGTACTTGAAATTAATCTTACTGAGAGAGAGAGAGAGAGAGAGAGAGAGAGAGAATCAGGATATTGTAGGTATAAACATTAATTTTCAAGCAATATATTATGAGAGAGAGAGAGAGAGAGAGAGAGAGAGAGGAGAGAGAGAGAGATCATGATATTGTAGATATATAAATCAAGAGGTTTCAAAATGAGTATCATGTTAAACTGGTCAATACAGAATCTGTGCCTGCGAGAGAGAGAGAGAGAGAGAGAGAGAGAGAGAGATCATGATATTGTAGATATATAAATCAAGAGGTTTCAAAATGAGTATCATGTTAAACTGGTCAATACAGAATCTGTGCCTGCGAGAGAGAGAGAGAGAGAGAGAGAGAGAGAGAGAGAGAGAGAGAGATCAATGCACAATGAAAACAAAAGTGCAAAACTAGAGGGTAGTGTCCTATCGAATATTTCCATCACCAATATCACAATATCAACACATTTCATATTTAACTTTCATATATATCTATAAAAACTTTGCTTAAACACCCAACATGAAAGCATGCGAGTTTCAGCTATAGTCCATGTCTTTTAGCGATGCATATTTGCACCGACTCGCAGCGGTGCCCTTTTAGCTCGGAAAAGTTTCCGGATCGCTGACTGGTTGGACAAGATAATCCTAACCAATCAGCGATCAGGAAACTTTTCCGAGCTAAAAGGGCACCGCCGCGAGTCGGTGCAAATATGCATCGCTAAAAAGAAATGGACTATAGGTTTTTTTCCCTTTTTCTTTTAAATAACCTCATTACAACTTTGGTCATAAACATCCTAAGAAGAGCATTATGCAAAGCATGCAGCAGTTAATGTGTCAAAAGTTCAAAAAAAAGAGTAAGATATTTGAGACAGAGAGAGAGAGAGAGAGAGAGAGAGAGAGAGAGAGAGTGTGTGTGTGTGTGTGTGTTCAGGATATTTTAGGTATACAAATTAAAAGATTTCAAGATGAGTGTCATGTTAAACTGGTCAATACAGAATATGTGTCTGCGAGAGAGAGAGAGAGAGAGAGAGAGAGAGAGAGAGAGGAGAGTTCAGGATATTGTAGGTATACACATTAGTTTTCAAGCAAAATATTGAGAGAGAGAGAGAGAGAGAGAGAGAGATAATTACGAGGTAACTAGCTAAGTGAGGAAGGGCTATTTTGTCGAAATGCCTGGTAGAAAAATTAGAGAAATTAAAAGTCTCAACATTCTCGCGTGCAACTGTCCAGGGTGTGTTCTGGAAATTAATAAAAAAAAAAATCAGAGACGAGGAAATAAGCAAGAAATAAAAACCTATTAACACGCAAATCTTCCAAGCCACAGAGGTCGTTAGATCAAATGGATTTAAACACCTCCGCCAACGAAGTTTGAAGGTTATGTTTTACCCCCTGTTTGTGTGTTGTGTTTTTGAACAGCTTCCTAGCCACAATTTTAATCGTAGAGTAATGAAACTTGCAGGGATTAACTGTTATGTGAAAAGCTGGAAATGGTTTAATTTTGGAAGGTCAAGGTAAAAGGTCAAGGTCACGGTCTAGCAAAATGTCCAATTCACGTAATCAGCAATAAGTTTGGACATCGTTTGTCACAGAGATTTCAAACTTGGTTCATATTTGTGTGTATGAAACTCCAAGCCAATTAATACATGTTAAGGTCAAAGGTCAAGGTCACGGTTGAGCAAAAGGTCGAGAAATAACATTGGTAATTTGTTGCTCTATGAATTCAAAGACAGAATGCTCTCTCTCTCTCTCTCTCTCTCTCTCTCTCTCTCTCTCTCTCTCTCTCAAGATATCTACATATATGGATCACAGGAAGTCACTAAGGTCAGTAGTGAAGACTCAATTTGTATTCAATCTTGAAAGAGATTTTAATTATTATGTTCACTGAACATTGAAGGGTTAAAACTGTAAACACAAGAATCTCACTTGAACTCTGTAATTTAAGAAATTACTTATTATACTTTCATAGGAGAGTATAAAAACAAAGTTATTATTATTATTCATTGCATCATAATTATCCTTTAAAATGTGCAAACGCCATTGCAGGAGAAATTAAACAGCTAAAACAAAAGAGAAGGAAATTAACAACCAAACAAAAAATACTAATATTAGCAAGTAATAATAATAATAATAATAATAATAATAATAATAATAATATTAAAATAATAATAATAATAATAATAATAATAACAAGTCAGAAAATGTCTTCTAGGGAAATAATATTGAGGCAACAAAAAGTGTTAACACGAGAATAGTTACAGATGGTTTCAAATTATTAAAACCTAGATACATGTCTACTGTATGCTCTGGAGCCTTCAAAATGTGGCCCCCGAGACTATACAATAGGCTCCCACGAGACATTCGAATGACTGAAGATATTAAGGCTTTCAAGAGGAAATCGAAGACTCTTGTTCTCTGAGTGCTTCGATAGTGACGATTTAACAATAACCGAGCAATATGCGGTGTGAAATGTCGAATGCTTTCGAATGAACATGAATAAAGGACAGTGGAGGTCCTGTAGAGAGTTGGGTTCCCCTGCTGTATAGGACCAGCAAAACAACTTTAAAATAAAGTAAACTTTATATAGGTAATTGAAAATCTCCCCCTGAACAACAACGGAAACTGCTCTGTAGTGTAGCAGAAAAGTATACAATGACACTCAATATAATGGTTTAAAGGTTTAAAGGCCACTTATGAATGGCAGAGGCAAGGGACAGTGACATTGCCCTATCAAGCAGGACAATGCCCTAGAGACTGACCATATTACATATCATCTGCGCCCAAGCCCTCTAAGCTAGGACCAAGGAGAACCAATCAATGGCTGCTGGTGCCTCAGCAGATAGACCTGTAGGATCCCCCAAACACTACATCCTTAGCTCACTAGGATGGTGAGGTTGCAGCGACCAGAGGAACTTATCGAGTTTGAGCGGGATTCGAACCTCAGTCTGGCATCCACCAGGCGAGGACGCTACCACCAGGCCACCACAACCACATACTTTACACGTCAATAGTTATTGCAATATTTTTATGAGATGTGTTAAATGTCCAAATTAAATAGCTTGAATGAATAAACATGGAAATTTTTTCTCCTTTATTAGCAAAATAAAATTTAAGAAATATCGGATTTTCATGGATACATTAGCACATTAGCAAAATCAGACTCAAATTTGTTAATTATATAATCATTTTTTTTAATATGTTCTCATATCAGAAACCAACACAATGACTTTCTTTGACTTTAAATAATTGTTATTTACTGCCTTAAATATATAATCAAAATAATTTCCAAGAAAGTAATAAGATTGAAGTAGGAAATAAACCAGATGAAATAAGAGAGAGAGAGAGAGAGAGAGAGAGAGAGAGAGAGAGAAAGAGAGAGAGAGAGAGAGAGAGAGAGAGATCGTTATCCAGTACTCGAAGATAAATGGCAGACCACATAGCTTAGTAAATCCAGTCCAAGATGTTGACCCCATTTACTTTGAAAATAGTATTTAAAGAAAATAATTATTATATTTCACTAACAGCCCTTTAAAAATAAAATTACATTTGTTTGTCGAACAACCAACACTAATAAATATACAAATCAATAATGCCCTAAATACTATGCGATTCAGAAAACCAATTTTAAAAACAGAATATTTGTTTTCCAACACTAGGTCAGAGATTTATTTGAAAATTATACATATTATCATATTATATCATATAATTTCATTGTTATTCAATACACGAAAAAAGCCTTTGATGTTTTAACCTACCATTATAAATCCTGATATACAGTTTTATGCTGGGCAAAAAAAAAAAAAAAAAAAAAAAAAAAAGGAAGTAAGTCACTGATTCATTTCTAAAATGAAAAAAATAATTTGTTTTTATTCTATTTAGGTCATCCAATGACCTCTTATTAACTCCGCCAACGAAGTTGTAAGGGGGTTATGTTTTAAACCGCTGTTTTTGTGTTTGTTTGTGAACAGCTTCCCTGACCACAATTTTAATCGTAGAGTAATGAAAACTTGCAGGAATTGACTTATGTAAAAAGCCGGAAATGATTAAATTTTGGAAAGTCGAGGTCAAAGTTCAAGCAAAATGTCCAATTCACGTAATCAGACATGAGTTTGGACATCTAATATTATACTGTACTTCCCATCCAAAGTTTACTTCTTGCTTGAGGGTACACTCGGGCACACTATTCTATCTCATTTCTCTTCCTCTTGTTTTATTAAACTTTTTCTAGTTTATGTAGGACATATTTATTTTAATGTTGTTACTGTTCTCAAAATATTTGACTTTTTAATTGTTTCCTTTCCTCACTGGGCTATTTTCCCTGTTGGAGCCCCCGGGCTTATAGCATCCTACTTTACCAACTAGGGTTGTAGCTTAGCAATTGATAATAATAATAATAATAATAATAATAATAATAATAATAATAATAATAACAAATAAACAATGAACAATAAATAATAAATAATGAACAATAAATAATAAATGATAAATAATGAACAATAAATAATAAATAATAAATAATAAATAATGAATAATGAATAATAAAAATCGATAATTAATAATAATAATAATAATAATAATAATAATAATGATCATAATCATCCATCATAATCATCATCCTCTTTGTATCCAACACAAGCTTTCCTCTTCCTTGTAATATTACACTCTCGATGGACGCAGACGAAATTTCCTTGAAAAGCGCTCTCCTCAATGCGCGTTCTTATGTGTAATATGCAAACGAAAATCTTAAAAAACAGGGCAAGTACGGACAAAGGAGGCATAAGTACGGACAAAGGAAGCGTATACTAAAAAGGACCTAGAGCAGAAAGTAGAGGAGAAAAGAATCCAAGAGATTTTCTTCCATGAAGAAAAATAGCTTTCGTCCCCCATTTCTTCATAAGAAATGCATAAGCAAAAATCTCATAAAAAGATATATTTCTCTATGTGAGATGAAAGGAATAAGGACCGAGTACTGGGTTGTAGCAAGGGCTAAGTTTCGACAATGTTCTTCTTAGTAGTCGTAACAGATGACCGTAAGGAAGGAAAGTCTTTTTCTATATGGGATTTTATCCAAATATTTTGTATCTTAGCAATAAGAGATGTTATGAACTAAGATGTTTTACAATGAAAGTTTGCTTACAGTGACTATTATTATTATTATTATTATCATTATTATTATTATTATTATTATTATTATTATTAGCTAAGCTACAGCCTAGGTGGAAAAGCAGGATTGTTATAAGCCCGCTTTTAGTGATATATTATTATTATTATATTATTAGCTAAACTACAACCCTAGTTGGAAAAGTAAGATGCTATAAACCCAATGGTCCAACAGGGAAAAATAGCACTGCCAGATAGTACTACAGTGGATCCTTTTCTCTGGTTACGAGTCATTTTCCGTTTGCCTACACATACACCGAATAATGTATCCTATACTTTACACATTCTCCTCAGTCCTCATACATCTGACAACACTAAAGATTACCAAACAATTCTTCTTCACCCAAGGGGTTAACTACTGCACTGTAATTGTTCAGTGGCCACTTTCCTCTTGGTAAGGGTAGAAGAGACTCTTCAGCTATTGTAAGCAGCTCTTCTAGGAGAGGACACTCCAAAATCAACCATTGTTCTCTAGTCTTGGGTAGTGCCATAACCTCTGTACCATGGTCTTCCACTGTATTGGGTTAGAGTTATCTTGCTTGAGGGTACTCTCGGCACACTATCTTATTTCTCTTCCTGTTGTTTTGTTAAAGTTTGTATAGTTTATAAAGGAAATATTTATTCTAATATTGTTATTGCTCTTAAAATATCTTATTTTTCCTTGTTTCCTTTCCTCACTTGGCTATTTTCCCTTTTTGGACCCCTGGGCTTATAGCATCCTGCTTTTCCAAATAGGGTTGTAGTTTAGTAAGTAAGTAAGTAAGTAATAATAATAATAATAATGAAAATAATAATAATAATAATAACAACAGTTGTCAAAGCCATATTCTTACTGGATGAGTACTGAAGTCCATATCAAATATCGTGGATAAAATAAAAGAATTTTACATTATTATTCAAAGTTTTCTTCTATCGCTTAAATTTTTCAATTTTGGAAAATACCGAAATTTTCATTTGCAAAATCAGACTCACAATAGTGAAATTTATACGGAAAACATTTTAAATTTTTAATATGTTCTTATGTGAAACAAACAGGTTTTGTTGTCCTCTGAAAAATGTTGTTTGTTGCCTTACAAATAAGATCAAAAGAATTTCTTGGAGAAAGATGAAAAGATTTGGGGGGAAGAAACTGATGAATTCGTAAAAATGTTTTGAGAGAGAGAGAGAGAGAGAGAGAGAGAGAGAGAGAGAGAGAGAGAGGGGGGGGGGGGGAGAATTAATACAAGGGAAATATAAAACAACTATTATATATGTAGAGGAGAGAAAGAGAGAGAGAGAGAGAGAGAGAGAGAGAGAGGGAGAGAGAGAGAGAGAGAGAAATTAATACAAGGGTAATAAAAAACAACAATTAAGTATGTAGAGAAGAATGAGTCAGAAAATAAATAAAAAGAAATCTTATACAAGTTTTAAAAAAAGACTAACGTTTATATAGTTTATATAGCCACTATTTATCATTATTACTAACTAAGTTACAACCTAGTTGGAAAAGCAATATGCTATAAGCCCAAGGGCTCCAAAAGGGAAAAATAGCCCAGTGAAAAAGGAAGTAAATAAACTACAGAGAAGCAATGAACAAATTAAAATATTTTAAGGACAGTAGCAACATTAAAGTAAATCTTTTTAGTAAGAAATAAATTAAAAGGAACTATAAAAGCAATATTACTAAAAGGACAATGAAAGAGTATCTTT
>NC_090727.1:69984911-69986745 GCF_036898095.1 Palaemon carinicauda | reverse complement strand
TCAATTTATTATAATGGTAAAAAGTAAGAAGACTATTTCGTTTTCAATTTACTTTCCATTCATCCTCTTTGGTACTATTTATAGCATGTACTGTAATATTTATAACTTTTCAAGTCTACTTGGCACGCTTTCTCTCCATCGTCGACAAATTTGGTATTCACGTATGATTATACTTTAATGTCACTTTTCTTCCTAGTGGGGGGTGGGGCGCAAGTGTTTACAGGGGACGCATTTACACATATTTATTACTATTCTTCCTTTTTCATTTGCTCTAATCAGTTGTGCTTAACATACACTGTTAAAAATTTGCCGTTAAAAAACGATAAAAAATAAAGGCATTGACCGTTTTAAAAGCTGATATATTGACGTAAAGTAGTGATATTGCTGTCACCAATTCATAAACGATAATATCAAAGTAGGGTAAAATTACGGTCGCCTGTATTTTACTGAAATACGGCTGAGAAAATTATATTTTTACGGAGAATTTCCAATTAGAATTACAGTTTTTTTTAACAGTGTATTCTTCCTTTTTTTTTTTTTTTTTTTTTTTTTTTTGTTGCTCTTAGCAGCCGTGCCTAATATATCTTTAATTATTAATGTACCTTTTTTATATTTTGTTAGTCTACTGGAATTCCTTTATCCTTTTTAGGCTAACTTACTACATAGATACGTCATATCTTTGATATGCATCAATATTCATGTGTATAACGCAAAAGTTATTTTGAGTGAATGTGGTTAATTTCACTGTAATTGCCTCGCCTCTGTAGGAGTTATGCAATAATAAGCTACAGCAATACTGGAAGTACATGTTTAAAGGTTTAAGGTTTAAAGGCCACTCATGAATGGCAGAGGCAATGGACAGTGACATTACCTATCAAGCAGGACAATGCCCTTGAGACTGACCATATAAGTATATGATCAGCCCCCAAGCCCACTCTTCACACAAGCTAGGACCAAGGAGGGCCAGGCAATAGCTACTGATGACTCTGCAGATAGACCTATAGGCTCCTCCTAACCCCAAATCCTTAACTCACAAGGATGGTGAGGTTGCAGCGACCAAAGAAACTAACGAGTTTGAGCGAGACTCGAACTCCAGTCTGGCGATCGCCAGTCAGGGACGTTACCAACATTTTCTTATGTTTTATGCAAGTTCCTTTAAATATATTTAACTTAAAGGACCTTGGTTTTATGCAAGGTCCTTTAAATATATTTAACTTAAAGGACCTTGGTTTTATGCAAGGTCCTTAAAATATATTTAACTTTAAGGACCTTGGTTTTATGCAAGTTCCTTTAAATATATTTAACTTAAAGGACCTTGGTTTTATGCAAGGTCCTTTAAATATAATTAACTTTAAGGACCTTGGTTTTATGCAAGTTCCTTTAAATATATTTAACTTAAAGGACCTTGGTTTTATGCAAGGTCCTTTAAATATAATTTAACTTTAAGGACCTTGGTTTTATGCAAGTTCCTTTAAATATATTTAACTTAAAGGACCTTGGTTTTATGCAAGGTCCTTTAAATATATTTAACTTTAAGGACCTTGGTTTTATGCAAGTTCCTTTAAATATATTTAACTTAAAGGACCTTGGTTTTATGCAAGGTCCTTTAAATATATTTAACTTAAAGGACCTTGGTTTTATGCAAGTTCCTTTAAATATATTTAACTTAAAGGACCTTGGTTTTATGCAAGGTCCTTTAAATATATTTAACTTTAAGGACCTTGGTTTTATGCAAGTTCCTTTAAATATATTTAACTTAAAGGACCTTGGTTTTATGCAAGGTCCTTTAAATATATTTAACTTTAAGGACCTTGGTTTTATGCAAGTTCCTTTA
>NC_090727.1:69974911-69977411 GCF_036898095.1 Palaemon carinicauda | reverse complement strand
AAAATTTGCATTGAAAAACCGTAAAAGTCTTGCAACATTGTTCCAGTATTTTTACCGTTTTAAAAACGGTTATATTGACGTGAAGGAGTGACATTACGGTCACCAACCTGTAAAAGATAATAACAAAGTAAGGTAAAATTACGGTCGCCTGTATTCTACTGAAATGCAGTTGAGAACAGTATATGGTTACGGAGAATTTCCGATTAAAATTACGGTTTTTGCAGTGTACATAATTTAATTTCCATTAGATAAGATCAGTAAGTGTCAAGACTGCTACAATTTCAATTGCAATATGTTTCTTTGTAGAGGAATAAAGGAATAATACCACTCATTACTTTGACAAGATGATTAATTTCAAATCATCATCGTAGTGAATATTACAGAGGTGATAAGTGTGTCACGACTAAGATGGTGGGGACATGTGTTGAGAATGGATGGTGGGGAGGGAGTGAGGAGGGCTTGGGAGGAACCTGTTATTGGGGAAAGATCAAGAGGGAGGCGGAAGATTAAATGGCGAGATAAGATGAAGGATGATATGGAGAGAAGAGGTTTGGTGGAAGAGGATGCCTTTGGTAGAAGGCATTCGAGAGGGCGTATCCGGCGACCGACCTTTAATGTAGGGATAGCAGTGGGAAAGAAGAAGTAGAAGAGGAGAGAGAGAGAGAGAGAGAGAGAGAGAGAGAGAGAGAGAGAGATAATTGGATGATGAGATAAGATGAAGAATTTGAAGAATCACATGGATAGAAGAGGTTTGCTGGAGGAGTATGCCTTTGATAGAAGGCATTGAAGAGGGTGCAAATCAGGCGACCGACCCCTTAACCACTCTCCCCGTTTCTCCTGTCTGCTGCCATCTCACTTTGAGTCCTTCCTCCTTAGCTTTATGAAATGATCAGACGAGTCCTCAACTTTTACTTTCGGGCCAATGCCAAGAAACTCTGGAGGAAGTCCGGGCCACTTGAGATCCCCCGAAACTTTTCAATGTGATTGACTTCAAGTTTCTTCTGTCTCTCGAGTCAGCTCGGAGGATATATATATATATATATATATATATATATATATATACTAATATATATATTATATATATATATATAATATATATATATATTCTCTCTCTCTATAAGTGCAATAAACGCATATATAATTTACTCAGCTACACACTCACACAGAACATGCACTCGCGCTCACACACACACACACACACACACACAGCACCTGCACGCGCGCTCGCACACACACATACACACACACTCACACAGCACATGCACGCACACAGCACACGTACGCACGCACACACATATATATTCAATAGTATCAAATGCTGCACCAGGTGGTTCGGTTATGTAGAGAGTATGGGAGAGGATGCACGATTAGAAAAAGGTACAGAAGCCAAAAATGTGTAAAGATAGGAGAATAGGGATTCCTAAAAAATGCTAGAACGAAAGGTCTTCAATCCATGATGACTGAGAATACTTCGAGCAGCGTAGAAAATGACTTAGTAAATTTAAGGAGCTGTCATTATGTGGATTTTCTTCACTCGATTCTCTTAAAGTATTCAAACATACAACTATAGTAGTGACAGCTGTTTTGCTGTTCTCTGTAGACACCTCAGCTCAGGCTACCTTGTTAAGTAGATATATTTTTATTTTACGATATTAACATTCATCTTTGAGATCAACTGGAAAAAAGAATTACATACTTCAAAAGTTTGAATATATAGTAAATGTTTTTACGTTGAACAGGCTGACATAAGTCTTCTTTTATTGTTTGTGTATGAAATATCTGTTTTGATGTTGTTACTGTTTCTAAAATATTTTATTCTAATTTTTCATTATTTCTCATATCGATTATTTACTTCCTTATTTCCTTTCCTCACTGGGCTATTTTTCCCTATTGGAGCCCTTGGGTTTATAGCATCATGCTTTTCCAAATAGAGATGCTTAGCTAATAATAATAATAATAATAATAATAATAATAATAATAATAATAATAATAATAATAATAATAATAATAATTATACTTGTCGCATATTTTTTTGCTTGTTTTCCTGGAATGCGGTTTTAATAGGCAATTACATTTTCATTAACATAAAACCTATTTGGGGAAGTAAATAACTGGGGATTGTGAAGATAATCGCTCGCCATTAACAACTCTATCATCATGTTTAATGATTTGGAAGACATAATTAAGGACTGTAACATCAACAACGTTATTTGCGTTATAATCCCTTTACAGAGAGAGAGAGAGAGAGAGAGAGAGAGAGAGAGAGAGAGAGAGAGAGAGAGAGAGATTTCGTTAATTACAAGGCTCATCTGGGAATTACAATGATTTAAAAGGGGTTATTTGAGCAGTCTTCAGAGAACTTAATTGATTTAGCTATAGTTCTTATTGTATTTTATTGTGCAATTCTCCAATATACTATATATATATATATATATATATATATATATATATATATATATATATATATATATATATATATATATATATATATATGAAGTTA
>NC_090727.1:69872411-69969911 GCF_036898095.1 Palaemon carinicauda | reverse complement strand
GAGAGAGAGAGAGAGAGAGAGAGAGAGAGAGAGAGAGAGAGAGAGAGAGAGAGAGATTTAAGAAATGTTCTCACAGTATACAACAGAATAACTGGGAAAATGTAGATATTGTAGGAGCAACAGAAATATGCTGTAATTAGATAACGATGCCGGATAATTTTGATTAAATATAGCAGTTACAAGGAGAGAGAGAGAGAGAGAGAGAGAGAGAGAGAGAGAGAGAGAGAGAGAGAGAGAGAGAGAGAGAGAGAGTGTTATAAATTGTACTTCCTAGTTAAGAGCTTATTTCAATCTCTTCTTCGGTAATTTTTATTTTACCATGTTTTCGGTTGCGTGCATAATGGCAGCAAGTAGAAATGAACCATATTGTGTTAAGTTCCCAAGCCCCATAAAAATCGCTCGTAATGTCGTAAGTTATCACATTCATCAAAGTACACAGTAGCCTTTGCATACTTCGACCACCAACATTATCATGAATTAACGTCATCACTTGCTTGATATACTGTAACATTTTTTATTCAGTGGATTCCATTTCCTCATATATGTTTTCATGTAATGTGTTCAATAACTTTTTCGTAATACTAGGCATCCAGTTAATTCTAATAGTCAGGCCTTCTCCATCATGAGGCTCAATACTACACAGTGTACTAGAAGTTTTATTCCAGCTGTGAACAAGTTTAGGAATGATCTTCCTAATCGGGTAGTTGAATCGGTGAAACTTCATAAGTTTAAACTTGCAGCGAATGCTCTTATGTTGAACAGGCTGACATAAGTCTTCTTATAGGTAATATAGGCAAAATCTATCTTAATGTTGCTGCTGTTCTTTAGAATATTTTATTTCAGTCGTTCATTTCTTCTCTTGTAATATATTTAGTTACTTATTTCCTTGCCCCACTGGGCTACTTTTCCCTGTTGGAGCCCATGGGCTTATAGCATCCTGCTTTTCCAACTAGGGTTGTAGCTTAGCTAATAATGATAATAATTGCTTTCCTTTGTGATAATCAGGTTTTCACGAATTTTAACATTCACGGGGAGATCCTGGATATTAGTTCAAAGTATAAAAAACCACTCATGAATGGCAGAGGCAAGGGAGAGTGACATTGCCCTATCAAGCAGGACAATGCCCTAGAGACTGACAATGTATATATATGATCAACTCCCAAGCCCCCTTTCCACCAAAGCTAGGACCAAGGAAGGCTAGGCAATGGCTGCTGATGACTCAGCAGATAGACCTATAGGCTCTCCCAAACCCCCGGTTCTTAGCTCACAAGAATGGTGAGGTTGCAGTGACCAATTGAACCAACGAGTCTGGGCGTGACTATCTGGCGATCACCAGGCAATAACGTTACCAACAGGCCACCACAACCAGGTTATCCTTTTTTATTTTTGTTCATGTTAACATTTTAGCTCCGCTCGCAGTAAGACTTGATAAAATAGCATCTTTGACCATAGTCATTGTTACGATAATTTATGTAACCGCTTTGGAGTCCTTGGGCTTGTAGCATTTTGCTTTTCCAATTGGGGATGTGAATTATGTAGAAATAATGATGATATTCTGTTTGAATATTCAATATTTTTTCAGTGTTGTAGTGGAAATTCCCAGTGTGCTTCTTATTTCTCCCTGATACGTATAATGTAGAATTTCAGTGAATTAGACTTTATCGTCTGATTTTTAAAAAGTAATATAGCTGTTAGTGGTTTACTCATGGCTACTTTCACACAGCAAGTCTGTCAGCACCCCCCCCCCCCCCTCTCTCTCTCTCTCTCTCTCTCTCTCTCTCTCTCATATTGTTTATCACTCTTTTATATCTAATATTGTCTCTCTCTCTCTCTCTCTCTCTCTCTCTCTCTCTCTCTCTCTCTCTCTCTCTCTCTCTCAAAATATTGTTTATCATTAATTTACTGAATTTAGATCCCTTATTAAATCGGAGTTCACCAGAATTGTCAATACGGTCACAGATGTTGGTTTTATCTAACCTAACTTAAATATGCCTGAAGTATCAGTTAGAGCTAGAAGCATTTCTTTACCTTAGATATATCTAAATTCTTTATCTTTCATATCAGTATCACCTTAAGACAGCCAAACTCCTCTGTTATTAGCATTGAAGTTATCGCAGATAACATAACATGCAGTGAAGTCAAGAGACTGCAAGATCATTTAATGATAAAAACTCAATTTCCAAAATATGTTTTTTTTTAGATTATGTTATATTTTTCATAATTTTCCAAATCACGGAGAGGATTATTGATTATCTCCACCAATGAAGTTGGAAGGAGTTTGTGTTTTACCCCCTGTTTGTGTTTGTTTGTTTGTGAACAGCTTCATGGCGATAATTTTAATCGTAGAGTCATGAAACTTACAGGGATTACCTGTTATGTGAAAAGCTGGAAACGATTAAACTCTTGAAGGTCAAGGTCAAAGGTCAAGCAAATTGCCAAATCCACGTAATCAGCCATAAGTTTGAACATAGTTGTCACAGAGACTTCAAACTTTGTTCATATTTGAGTGTATGAAAATCCACGCCAATTCATACATATTAAGGTCAAAGGTCAAAGTCAAGGTCGAGCAAAAGATCGAGTAATAAGCTACTGCGACGGAGGTCTGCGCTCTACTGAATACCCCTCTAGTTTCATCTGTTTACTAGACGAAAATAGCTTAAATATGCATTCATCGCCATGGAGAAATAATACACGAAATGAATTTGTTTCATTGTGAATTACCATTTGAATATCACCAGCTAAATGGTCTGTACTCCATTTCCATTAATAATGCTGAATAGCTTTTTCTCTTCTTGGGTGGCGGGACATTAGAGCGATAACGCAGCTCTCCCAGGTTGTGCAATTGTCAGAGGTGATTAAGCTTTGTCATAATCATTTCAATTATTCATTTTAATCATTCCCTCCCCCCACCCTCGTGTTTAGAGCTGTTTGTGTTTTTGTGCACGTAAGTATTTTGTATTTAGTATTGAAAAAATGTTTTATTTAATTTTCATTGTGAGTATTCTTGGTGAAATGGCTAGCACACTGTACTAGCTCCTGTCTAGTACAGTGGTAAAGTGTTCGCCTAGCATTCGCATTTCAGCAGATCGATCCTAGCCCGTGTTAATGTTTTTGTGTATAAGTATTTTGTATTTAGTATAGAAAAAATATTTTATCTTATTCTTTATTATCGGTATTCTTGGTGAAATGGCTAGTAACACTGTACTAGCTCTTGTATTATAATACAGTGGTAACGTGTTCGCCTAGCATTTGTATTGCAGTAGATCGATCCCAGTTGTTTACTGAGGAGGCCACTGATGTGGTTGGGCACAACAGTAGGGGATTAGGCTTTCCCGACTGACGTTCTAGTAATGCTATACTTTGATATTTATTAATTATCCTTTTTGGACATTAAACATAACAATGAATGAAGGTTGTGTATGTAGATGTAAATACAGAGTATGCTACTATGCGCTAGTCCTTTTGGGGCCAAACAGAAAAAGATCCTTAGGTAAAATATATATGTACTGTGTGTATGTGTTTAATTTTCAATTCTTTCTTACCATTCCTTTCTAGAGAAAAAAAAAGAAAAACAGTCGAGGAGCCTCGATTAGTGGATATGATGAGTTTAAACGTGGTTGGGGTCAACATTAAAAGGGAAAATTTTTTTTTGCTGATGACTAGGTTTCTCCACTTCTGAATACAAACTCACTCTCTCTCTCTCTCTCTCTCTCTCCTCTCTCTCTCTCTCTCTCTCTCTCTCTCTCTGCTCAAAAATGAGTTAGACAAGATCATAAGAACTCTTTATATGCTTAAACTAAATTTCTCTACCAAAGAACAAATGGAGTCTCTGCGAATGGACTAAAAAGTCTGTGAGACATCCAAAATCCTTGTAACTCTCTCTCTCTCTCTCTCTCTCTCTCTCTCTCTCTCTCTCTCTCTCTCTCTCTCTCTCTCTCTCTCTCTCTCTCTCTACATAATTATTTTGAATGTCACGAAATTTCAATTCCTTCCTCCAGCTTTTAACCAAATGTGAACTTGTTTTGTAAACCATCTGTTGTGAATTATTCATTCTATTTTCATAATGAATCAAAACTGTTTTGAGTGCAAGGGCCAATGACTTATTATTTTGTTGATGAGAACCTGGAGAGAATTTCTCTCTCTCTCTCTCTCTCTCTCTCTCTCTCTCTCTCTCCTCTCTCTCTCTCTCTCTCTCTCTCTCTCTCTCTCTTCACGTCAACTTCAGCGGTAATGCTCAGTGTAAATTAATCTGGGCTGACCCCTTCATATTTTCTAGTTTTCGCCATGAATATTAAATGATTTTATGCATCGGAAATTCTGATGGTTAAATATTACCAAGTTTTTTTTTCTCTCGAAAGACCTCTTATGTGGGAACTTTTTCTTATTAATAAAAAATGTTAGCTAATGGTTATTGCTTTACTAATACACACACACACACACACACACACACACACATATATATATATATATATATATATATATATATATTTCCCAGGTTATAAGTACTTTCCTTTCGTTCAGGAACTTGAATCATCAGGAATATTATCATATTTCATATTTGTGAGAATGATGATGCAGATTTTTTTTCAGCAGTTGCATGTATAGTGGATTTATGTTTATATATATACACATACATATATATACTGTATATATATACATATATATATGTATGTGTATGTATATAATGTATATATATATATGTATGTATGTATGTATGTATGTGTATATATGTAATGTATATATATATATATATATATATATATATATATATATATATATATAATTTTGTGATTGTAAGTGTTTTCAGTCTTAAAATATTTCTCATTTCAGGGGATTAATCCGAATAAAATAAATAAAGTGACAGCTATCTCATTCATAATTTATTTCACGTTCATATTCTTCCACAGCCATTTTTAACCATTTATGCATTTCTCCAAAGCTTCAAGACTTTTGCTTCGATTTGCACCTTCCTAAGAAGATTTGGCCTAACCCTTTCAGACATTCTCGCCTATAGTTTCTATAGATATTCCAAGTCTCCTCTGAATCTCTTCCACACATCCTGCTACACTGTTAAAAACTCAATTTTAATCGGAAATTCTTCGTAAAATTTCTGTATTTCAGTAAAATACAGACGACCGTAATTTTACCTTACTTTGTTATTATCTTTTACGGGTTGGTGACCATAATATCACTCCTTTGCGTCAATCCATCCGTGTTTAAAACGGTAAATGCCTGGCAACATTTATTCCATGATTTTTACCGTTTTTACGGCAATTTTTTAAGTGTACCCTTTTACCGTTTTTTACGTCAAATCTTTAAATGTACCTTTGCTGTTTAATTTTTCCTGACTCTATCCACCCACATCATCATTCCTTCTTTATATGGAGTCCAAATGGCCTACATGAATCTACCACTTCCAATCTCTAACCATTCACATTAACATCCATTACCAAAGTGCCTCTCTTTCCATTTAACTTCATAACTTTACTCTCGACCGCATTTAAGTGAGACTTCCCCCTCTTGTTAACACTTTCCAGCTCTTTCACTTATGGCCGAAATAGGGATGTTAGAAAGGAGACTGGAACACGACTTTACCTGTGCAAAATAGATCGAGAGGAAAGGTGAGAGTGGGGTTTGGGCCAGATGAATTTTAATGAAAATGATAATTTTAATATAATGATAATGATAATTGAAGACGATTCATAAAGTTTTAATTTGATAAGAGCAATGGAGGAAAAACCCGTCATTGGTGCTTTTGCAGCTATTTTCTATGCTCAGCACACACACACACATACACATACACACACACATATATATATATTTATATGTGTATATATATTATATATATATATATATATATATATATATATATATATATAAATATGGATATATATATAAATATATAAATATGGATATATATATAAATATATAAATATATATATATATATATATATATATATATAATATATATAGATAGATATAGATAGATATATATATATATATATATATATATATATATATATATATATATATATATATACTGTATATATATATATACATATATATATATATATATATATATATATATATATATATATAAATTATCTATGTATATGTATGTGGGTGCAAATTATTTTCCTAGAGACAAACTATTTCGTAAAACTAATTTTGCTGTTATTTATTTTTGTTTTTATAAGCAGTATTTGATGTTTAGTTAATTGTGCATGTGTCATTTTGTTACAATAATATTCAAGCCTTATACAGAAAAATAATTCTGTTCAGGATTTAGATGGGAAATATCTTATTCACTTATCCTATAGCTTTTAGAATTATTTAATTTTCTGGATTAATACATTAATAACTTCAGTCTAATCTTTATGTCGTATTTTGATTTTTTCATAACCCACTATGTCAAACAAGTTTTAGAAATAATTCATTTTTTTCATTAACTTTGACGAAGTTTTGATTACTGTCTTCGAAAGCTTTTTACCCAACATTTTTTTTTCCTTTTCTTTCTTTCATTCTCCGAGAGTTCCCGTCCACATCGAGAAATTCTTATTTTTTGACAACATCGGATAATAAGTTTACTATTATGTTGTTTTTACGGCTGGTACCTTTTATCTGAAAGTTAAAGGTTTCTGGTTTCAGTTCCATTTTCATCAGAATAGATACTCACCAGAACGTCAGTTGGACAAGCCCAACCCCCCTGTGGTGTCTAACCACAGTAGTGGCCTCCCCAGTAAACAGCTTAAACTCACGGTCCCGGTCGGGGCTCGATCTGCTACCATGCGAAAGCTATGCAAGCAATTTACCAGCGCTGTACCAGCTAGAGTTTCATTATAGGGTTTAAATGTTGTGAAAAAAAATATATTTATAAATCCATCTACTCCCCAATAAACAGCTTAAACTCACGGTCCTGGTCTGGGATCGATGTGTTGCCTTGTGAATGCTAGGCAAGCCAAATACCAGTGCTGTACTAGCCAGAGTTTCATTATAGGGTTTAAATGTTGTGAAAAAAAAATATTTATAAATCCATCCGTTATCCAGTAAACAGCTCAAAGTCACGATCCCTGGCTGGGATCGATCTGCTGCCATGCGAATGCTAGGCAAGCACTTTACCAGTGCTGTAGTAGACAGAGTTTCTTTGTCAGTTTTTAAAGATTGTAAAAAAAATATAAATGCATCCTCTCCGAGACACTCGTACCCAAATGCGGGAATATTTATGAATGAATTGCTACATGTTGAAATGTTTTTTTTCTGTAAATGAATCCCAGATCTGGAATTTTTTTTTTTTTTTTTTTTTTTTTTTTTTTTTTGATGAATTCGTTCTCCACAACTGTGTCTGATATTATCTGGAGATCAGAGAAACTCCGTTTCCACCGAGGTCCTTGTTCTAATCGCTTGAGAACCCCCCCCCCCCCGTTTTTTAAAGATAATCTGATGATCTGGCCGAATCAGCAATTTCCAGAATTTATCAAGATTTTCATTGCTCGTTGTGACACGCTCTTCCTCTCCATATTTTCTGTCTTGATTCTTCGGCGTCTTCTATCACATTGGAAGTTTTGACTTAACATTTGTGGTTTCTCTATCGACCAGGCATCATGATAACTGAAGTTATTTAGTGACGTAATGAATATTTGAATTTGTGAAAGTTAAATAGAAAATTAAAAACATTTACTCATGACTGCATACTATTCAAACATTTGAAATAATAAATTGATTTAAAACTAAGGGGGCCACTCAGTAGAGCGCAGACCTCCGTCGCGGGAGCTTATTTCTCGACCTTTATCATTACCTTTGACCTTGACATGCATTAATTGGCATGGATTTTCATACACTCAAATATGAACCAAGTTTGAAGTCTCTGTGACAGCGATGTCCAAACTTACGGCAGATTACGTGATTTGGACATTTTGCTTGACCGTGACCCTGACATTTGACTTTGACCCTCCAAAATTTAATAATTCCCAGCTTTTTTGATAGCTGTTAATCCCTGCAAGTTTCATTATTCTACGATTAAAACTGGGGTCAGGAAGCTGTTCACAAACAAAAGAGAGAAAAAAAAAGGGGGGGGGTGTAATACATAACCTCTTTCCAACTTCGTTGGCGGAGGTAAAAGGTAAGTTTAAATAATTCAAAATCCTTATGGGTACTGTACCACATAGAGTACCAAATGTTGGCTCTTTATAGATGGTAAAAAGTTTGTATTTTTTAATATTGTCTTCGAATTCCCAATACACTGCTTTCTGTTGTTTTTTTTTCTCTTGATCCTTATTATACTTTTATTCTTAATTTAATCATCAATATATCCCTCCCGTGAGCTCCATGGAAGCTCATATTTTTTATGATGGAAAGAATTATATTATTATTATTATTATTATTATTATTATTATTATTATTAGCTAAGCTATAATCCTAGTTGGAAAAGCAAGATGTTATAAGCCCAAGGACTCCAACAGGGAAATAAAGACCAATGAGGAAAGGAAACCAGGAAATAAGTAAACGATATGAGAAGTAATGAGCAATCAAAATAAAATATTTTAAAAACAGCATTATTATTATTATTATTATTATTATTATTATTATTATTACAAGCTAAGCTAAAATCTTAGTTTGAAAAGCTAGATCCTATATGTCCAAGGGCTCCTACGGGGAAAAATAGCCCAGTGAGGAAAGGAAACAAGTAAATAAACAAACTACAAAAGAAGTAATACACAATCAAAATAAAGTATTTTAAGAACAGTAACATCATTAAATTAGATCTATCATATATAAACTATAAAAACAAGCGGAAGAGAATTAAGATAAAAGTGTCCGAGTAATAATAGTAATGACAATGAATAAATTAAGCTGAAAAGATTAGGTAATAGAGTCAGAAAATTCGTATACTTATTATTTGAAATTTATTTTAATTTATTAAAATAATTAGTTCTGTATTTTTAATTTTCAAATATTCATGGTCTTCTTAATCTTATTCTTTAATCGTCTTCCCCTTATTCCATAATATCTAGGATTAGTTATTCTTTTACATCTTGTTTTAATAATTAATCTTCGTCATATTTTCTTCCTTTACATTGTTACTTCCATTATTCACTGATAATCTCGAATTGTATTCAGTTGATAGTTTTATAGTATTTACTAACCATTTTGCTTCTTTTGCTTATTATTATTATTAATATTATTATTATTATTATTATTACAAGCCAGGCTATAACCCTAGTTGGAAAAGCAAGACGTTATAAGCCCAAGGGTTCCAACAGGTAAAAATAGCCCAGTGAGGAAAGGAAATAAGGAAATAAATAAACTAAAAGAGAAGTATAAACAATCAAAATAAAATTTTTCAAGAACAGTAACACTCATTAAATTTGATCCTTCACACATAGCCTACTATCAAAACTTCAAATAAAGAGGAAGATGAATAGGATAGAATAGTATGTCCGAGTGTACCCTCAAGCAAGAGAATTCTACCCCAAGACAGTGGAAGACCATAGTATACATGTAGCGGCGCTGCCTGTTTTATAGACACATGGCCTCCCTTGGTCACGAGTCTCCTCCATCTACTGTAACCATTCTTCCTAGCTCAAGTTACGCTTGAGTTCTTCTTTCTCCTTAATCTTGTCTATTTTACCGGGACCGGCAAAATAAGCTTCAAAGTAGGTTTGTCTATTTTACCGGGACCGGCTAAATAGCCTCTTCCTTGAAAAAAAAAAATATGCTCTTATATAGACAAATATATTATCATACTCATTCATGGAAAAAAAATAAAGAATCTAATGAAATTCATTAGAAATGAGCTTGACGTTATCTTTCATTTTTTTATTTATTTTAATAATTACTTATTTGAATACACCTTCAGTGAGACTCCTTGTAAATTACATTGTTGCTTACACGTGTCATGTAATATTTTCATTTTTCACACTAAAAACTATGGCTGTTTTAACTATATAGTTATTTTAAAGGCTAGAAAATATATATTTTTTTTTGACATGATCATTGGACTCAAGATTTTATACCACTGACATTGTCTTGGACTTTGTCTCTTTAACTACTTGTCAAGTTGTCACTTGTCAGCCATGTTTGTTTTGTTGTTCGATCGTCCATCCTCATGGCGTAAGAAAGTGTCTGAGTGAGTTTGGGAATCTTCTTTCCTTTTTTTTTGTGATTTCGAACAATTTCTGTGATTTAATACTTGGTAAGTTATGGCTCATTATTTAAGCTGCTTTATTTGATATAAAAGAAGTATAAGATATGAGTTAAGTGTAAGAAATAGAGCGTTGTACATGCTTTAGTAGCCAAGGGCCAATGAAACTTTATACCTAGCCTACATGTTTTAGTAGCCAAGCCCGTGAAACTACTTGTATACAGGGTGCTATTTTTGCTAGTCTTGATGATAGGTTACTTTATGCTAGCCTTAAGGATTAAGTAAAATCTTAAATGATTTTATGCTAGGGCAGAAGTTGTCTAAGGTGTAAGTGTATGGCCATCCAACAATAATGGTGTTTACAGTGTGTAGGTTTATCTTTGGTGAAGATTATGCTTGGGTAACGATATATCATTCATTTTTATTCTTAAATACTAGTTGTGAATTTATTACATCTTTACCTAGTGGCATATTATTTTGACCATCATTGTTGGGCAGGACTCATTTTGGAATATACCCTCACCTCACCTATGGGCAACAGGATTTTTTTCGGTATTGTTACAGTTTCATCCATTATGGGAAATCTATTATAATAATATATTTCCCGAGTAAAGCAAGTCTTTTGTAGTATTTCTGTAAAATATTATCTGTCGCAAATGCCTAGTTCTTTATATATCGACGATCAAACTCACGCTACTCATGTCTTCCTCCCAGATTTTTTTAAAGTCTGTTGTTATTGTTGACTGTGTCTTGTATTTGCTTAAATGAGCCCTGTAACCACTATAATCCGCTGACAAACTAGTCCACTATGAAGTCTTACACGTTTGGCCAATCACAGCGCCTGTCCACTATGGCGTCACACATGTTTGGCCAATCACAGCGTGACAATACATTGTCTTACCCAGGCATTTCATTTCGTTCTTAGACATGAAGGCCATAGCAAGCACATCATCTCATATTGCACAAGAAGTTGAAATTCCATCTTCTTGTCCTGACTGTTTCCTAACTTACAATGAATTTGTAACTTATGCGGGGAATATGGAAAAACTTGTGGATTTGTGCCAGAGACACAATTTAATTTTACAAAATAAAAATTGTCCTGCATGTCAAGGAACCTTCGCAACGGCTTCATGTTTTCCTCAAAGCACCAGCACATCTTTATGAACCAACAGTTTAAGGTAAGCTTCATTAATTTATAGAGTATATTATAATGGTGATAGTATAACGATGTATACAGCAGTACCATCACTTTGGATTTGGTTTGATGGATGTGTTTGGTAGTGGCTGTAAGGGGGGGGGGGGTCGCAGGGGCTAGGCCTAGGTAGGGGTACAGGGCCCTAGGTTAAGTGGTTGTATTAGGTTGGGTAGTGTCCCGAAATTCACTGTGGCCTTAAGGGGGGGTCGCAGGGAGGGCGGAGACCCCTCCCGGTAGGCCTAGGTAGGGGTACAGGGCCCCTAGGCTAGGTTAGGTGGGTTTATTAGGTTCAGTAGTGCCCTGAAAATCACTGTGGCCTTAAGGGGGGTCGCAGGAGGGGCAGAGCCCCTCCCGGTAGGGCTAGGTAGGGGTATAGGGGGAGGGGTGGTGGAAGGATAAGTATTCATTTATTGCAAATATCATTTGACGCCCCCCCCCCCACCCAAAACCCCGGTTCCCACCTGGTGTCCCCCATAATTGTTGGGATGAAGTAGGGTCTTTCTGCATTCTAGAACAACAATTACATAGTAAATCTCTAAATCGGATGTTTTGCGGTCAAAATAAACGTTAAATTCGTTGGAACTACACTATTTCTGATGCAACAAATATATTTTTATTCTAGTTTCGCCATAATGGAAGAAACTGTAAATTTACCTTTTTTTCCCCCTGTCACTAAGCAAGATATATTTTTTCCTTAAGCAAATGAACCAAGTGATAAAAAGGAACCACACTCTTAATTTTGTCGTTTTTTTATATAAATTTACTTTGTATTTTTATTTGCAAGACTTCATACTACTTTTCTTGCTAGAGAAACTTTCGTTATAACTCTTTCCCTTAAACTACCGTAGCCTTAACCTTGCTGTATCATTAACCTACTAAATCACCAACTTTTCAGTTAATCATTGTGTGTATTAACAATTGTGTGTAACCACAGTGTGAAACTGGGAAATGTTTGATGGGAGTTTTCTAAAAAAATGGTGATACAAGAATGCATCATTACCTAACCTAACCTAGGCTAAAGGATGAAAAGTCAAGTGGTAATCTGAAATGCATCCTGGCCTAACCTAACCAAACCCAACCATACCATTGTAGGTACCCTGGCTTAATCCTTAATGTAACTTTATCTATAAGGTCCTGTGCCCTGATTAGCACAAATTAACGTTCTAAAAATTACATAATTATTTAGAGATTCAGCTTAATACAAAGTGCCTCATCATTCTTGAAAACCAACCAATTCCTTGGAATCCATTAACCCGTAAAAATGCTTTACTTTGCTAATTACAATGATATAGCCTATTTTGTCTCCTAAGTCTCTAACCACATTTTTCAATAGTTAAATTATACTGTTTTTAGGTGCAAAATTTTGTCAGCTATAATGAAACCGTTAACCCGAATCTTAGTCTAAGAGCCAAATGATATCTGTAGCTCCTACCTGTCAGACAATATTTTTAGGCCCTTTAACTGTTATTTTTTTTTTAGGTCACTTTCACAACAAAGCGTGGTCTGACACATGCTATGTGCCACTTTGCAGTGAAAGTACCTTTAAGGTAGTGGGTAATTCTATTGGAGAGTTGTGTGGTGTATTCTTTCAACTTCAGAACCAAGGCAATAAGTAGTGGTTTGGGCTTAAGCATAGGTACCAAGGGCCACCTAAAAAAAGCACGTCTACCTGTACACTATTGTTTCACAACATTTTGACTCTGGTAGGGAGGGTTTTCTTCCTTGGAATTCAGTATGTTTTGCTGGCATTGTGTGTTAGCTCTGAATTTTTGGTTGGTTGTGAAGGGATTTTCATAATTTACATTTTGTGTTAAGTCTTCAAACTTTTTTTTTTTTTTAGTTATGAAGGGATCTTTATAATTTACATTTTCTTTTTTACTTTTTTAGTGGTTTTTTGGCCTGGTAAATAAGAACAAAGGTTACTAATAATTTGCGGTATTTGTTTATCCTCACTGCTCATGAATTTGAATTCTCATAACATTATTCTTAGAGAAAATTCAGACTCCACCAGGGAGGTAGAAACCTAGAATTGTACGAGGAGTCTCATTAGATGAATCCCTCAGGGGTTATTGGCTCAATTTAGGATGCCTACCAACCGCTTGCGGCTGCTGCATGCCATCGTTGTGCCACCAGGGCACCACAAATCTTGTTAGATGCAGAGTTAAGTGAAATGCTTCAGTGTTACTTTCTCAGGCTTGTTTTCCCTACGAAATGGAGAGCTCTCCGTAGCACTCACACAACGGGCGTGTGAAACATAGCTTTGTAAGTTTAATTTTTGCCAGCCTCTATTCCCAAAGGAATAGCGTCAACCTTTATTCCCAAAGGAATAGCGTCGGCCTCTATTCCCAAAGGAATAGCATCAGCCTCTATTCCCAAAGGAATAGCGTTAGCCTCTATTCCCAAAGGAATAGCATCAGCCTCTATTCCCAAAGGAATAGCGTCAGCCTCTGCTAACGTTCATGAATGATTGCAAGCAAGTATTCACTTAAGGGCAAATGTTTAATACCGATGTCAGTTTAATCACTCCACTAGCTGGATGTGCACATGCTCATGAACTTGTTGACAAGGCTACAGGTAGTCAACAACTAATCTCTTTGAGCAATAATGTTGCGATTCATCGCATATACATTATTCTCACAAGCAGGGTCAGGCTCGTTTTCAAACACTTACCTGGAGGCAAAGAAGTACGCTTGCGCAAGTGCATGCTGGCAAGCAATCTTTTCTACCAACAAGAAATAGCTACCATCATACAATTAAAGCTTCGTTTTAATAGATCATTAGTTTCGATGGTTATATACAAGAAGTCAGGTCTTGCATTCCCTCCTACCTTCTCGTAACCAGGCATAGCTACAGTAGTTTATTCTCGAGTAGACTCTTCCTTCTCTCCAGCCAGTTCCTTCTTAAATTTCGGGTTGGCCGAAACTTCGCATAAGCGAATCCGCTTCCGGGGAGTGAACATTTGGAACTTATGCCAGTTTTATCAATCGTAAACAAAGAAATACCAACGTTTTCGTCGTTTCTAAGGAATCTCGGCCATAAGGAGGAGGAGGTTTCGATTGCGATTGTTGACCAACATCGTCTATCAGTTCCAGACGCAACGAATCATTCTTCGGCCTGCCTCGGTGGTTTGTGTTACTGGTTCATGGATGGACTTATGTATACTGTATACAGTATTACCTGTCCAGCAATGAATTTAACATATGTCCAGATCTAATCTGCTTCCAGCATTCTTTTTAGGAATATATCTATAGTCCTGCCACTGGAAGAGCCAGGCTGGAGAAATCTGTGCTTTTGAGTCATTAAAGACTAGTTGCCAGGTTTTAACAGTTTTCTTCTTAGTGGAGGCATCTCGTAACTGGTGAGCAGATAGCAACTACTCCCCTCAATTGAGTTTTCATTACTATCTTCCAATGAAAATTAGTTATTATCAAATTTCTATCTTACGTAATTTCAGGGTCTCGGTAGACTAGGAAGATGAAGTTGTTCCGTAACCGAAATACAAACCACGCTATTTACATAGGGTATTACTTTCGGTGTAGCTGAAATGGCGAGCCATTAGATTCTTAACAAGGGTTAACTACCTCCGTGCTAGTTAGCAGGGGTAGGGGAGGGGTAGCTAGCTACCCCTCCCCCCTTACACACTGGTGACTGACTCACTTCGCTTTTGGCTCGGACGACGAACGGATGTCTCTGTTCCCGTCCTCACATGGCAGCCATTTATTGTTTTGTCTTTACTTAATTATCTACTTTTCTTGTACTCATACAGTGAGCCCTCGTTTATCGCGGTAGATAGGTTCCACCGCGATAGGTGAAAATCCGCGAAGTAGTGACACCATATTTACGTATTTATTTAACATGTATATTCAGACTTTTAAAACCTTCCCTTGTACGTAGTACTGTTAACAAACTACCCTTTAATGTACAGAACACTTAATGCATTTACTACAGTACCCTAAACTAAAACAGGCACAAATATTAAAGGCGATTTTATATCATGCGTTTCCTAAACACGCCAAAAAGCACGATAAAAAATGGCAACCAATGTTTTGTTTACGTTTATCTCTGATCATGATGAAGAAACAAACGCATTTAGTGTACACATCTGTGTATAGGTTAGTTTTTGCATCTATTATATTGATTATACAGTATGTTGATTTTGTTATTACCAATGTTTTACTTAATTTTTCTTAGGACTTCCAAACGAAATGTTTTTCTTTATGACGCTGCCTGAAACGACGGCGTCATAAAGTACGCTCAGTAAACAACCACGCTCAGTAAACAAACGAAGGCATTTAACGCACATGATGAAAGTGATAAATAATGATATTACAGTAAAATCTTTTAGAAAATATGTTATTAAATAAGAGCTTGGTCCATTTATTCAAATGTCTTTATTATTGAACAATGACCACGGTCAATCTGAAATGAACATAAAACATATTTAGAATAAATGATGAACAATGTATATAACTCAAATGAACATAAAACATATTAACAATAAATGATGAACAATGTATATAACTCAATGTTTATAACCCTCTATCTCCCCCCAAGTTTTTAAACGGCCTTTTAAAATGTCTCTCGTGGAGGTCGGTTTAAAACTGATGTCAAAACATTGGGTGGCAATTAAACGTCCAAATTATAGGTTCATGAACACTAAACTCCTGTTAGCATGTGAAGGAACGGAAACTTGAAAAACAATTATTGTCATGTGTTGATCATGATGACACTATAGCTAGTTCATCTCGAAATCACAGTGCCATGTTGGCGGTCGACGGGTACGACTGGACTTGCGTTGCTCCAAATTTGGCTTGGCAGGAGTTAACTGCGATGGAGAGTTTGTGCTATCATTGGGAGGCGGAATCTCTGCTTGATGATTCGCAGTGTTACCGAGGTTGTTGGGATAGCATTCCGGAGCAGCAACATCAAAATGAATGTTAGGGGTAGTACCACTTGGTAACGGCAAAGTGGTCAGTGGAAGAGTACCATGTGTGTCCGGATTTTGGGTTGTCGGAATGGTGTCCTTCGCAATGGTCTCAGACGTTTTAGTGGTCGAAGGATTGGCAATAGGTACAATCTGATTCCGATTATAGTCATCTCTAATTGTACGGACTTCTGGAATACTCCTGACAGGCACGTATTGTCTCAAAAACTTCCGGTTCCTTAGCGTGACCCTACCAGAGCCATCAACTCTGACGACGTATTGGTCGAATTGGCGGACTTCTATGATGACACCGGTTTTGTCCCATTTCAGGGGGTGATTTCCTGTTTGATTTTGGATGCGAACCCGGTCACCTACGGACAGTGGGGGTAGTCTCTTGGTGTGCTCTGATAAGCGCTCTCCCTGTTTAAGGTGTCGATGTCTTAGGGCCTCCTCTCTTGCATCGAGTGTTTCCTTCCACGTGTCGTGGGGACGGTACCTGCCGGGCGGGACAGGTATGAAGTCTGATGGGACGACCAAATACACATATTGCAGGAGATAACTTGGTATCTCTGTCAGGTGTGTTCCTGTATTGGAGCATCGCACGTTGGAATTCATCAGTGTTGAGATCACCATTACTGCCCGTGTTGTCCGCTATAAGACGCTTGACAGTTTTGACGCCTATTTCGGCTCTGCAATTACTATGTGGGAAGGCCACAGAGGAAAGGCGGTGATGGACTCCCCAGTCCTTTAAAAACTGCCTAGTTGCCGTCGCTGTAAATTCAGGTCCACCATCAGATGTCAATTCATCCGGAATCCCAAATGTCACAAATGTTCGGCGTAGTGAAGTTATAAGACCCTCTGCACCGTTCGAAGATCGTTCAACTATGGGCCAATTCGAGTATCGATCAACTATAACTAAATATCCAACTCCTCGGTAGTGAAAGTAATCTGCACAAACACATTGGAATGGGTAGTCTGGAGATATAAGGGGTGTAGGCGGAGCACTAGGATTCGAAGGCGCGATGCGATTGCAGTGGTTGCATCCAGCTCGAAGTGCTGTTATAGCGGATGTTATCCCTGACCAAAACACAGATGACTCTGCTCGCGATACCATAGAGGTAATTCCTTGATGTGCTGAATGAAGAGATGTGAGAATTTCCTGACGAAGGGCTGGAGGAATAACTATACGCTCCTTGTATAGTATCACACCATCAACAGTGTAGAGATGCTCGCGGAATTGAAAATACTCTCGAAGATGTACAGGAAATTCTTGGCGAGACTCTGGTACTCCGCATTCTATAAGGCTGAGCAGTTCATGCATGTTATCGTCACTACTTGTGGCAGTGCGAACTCTGTCCCAGGTGACTGCTCTCACGTTAAGTGAGTCAAGTGAGCATACTGCTGATGCGGTGATACAAGTATCAATATCATTGTCAGTGGAAACAGAATATGCTGATGGCAATTTGTGTGGGGGAACATTTCTCACGGAAGGTACACTGTCAACTGATGCAATGTCATCTTGAAGCGATAGCTTTTCAGATTTTCCAGTTGGGTGGCGTGATACTCCATCTGCAGCGAGATGCTTGACCCCTGGGATATGAATCATGGGAAATCGATAGCGGAGGGACTTTTCCTTCAAGTTTCTGAGACGTGAATTTGATATGTCCTCCAATGATCTGTCACCAAATATTTTCAACAGGGGTTTATGGTCAACTGCGACCACCAGATCTTCACAGCCAAGAACAAAGTATCTTGCCTTATCAAGAGCATTGACGACTGCCAACGCTTCACCTTCAACTGGTGCATATCGAGACTCAGCTGCATGTGTGAACCTACTTCCGACAAGTGTGATCTTCCAACCAGTGCGACAACAAAATGGTCGGTTGTCTGGACAGTCGCAATGTTTCTGGAACAGCCAGAATCCAATTCCTGATTTTGACCAATCGGTGGCGAGACAGGTAGGTTTTGTCTTGTCAAAGATTCGCACGCCTTCTTCAATTTCGTTGATAATGGCAGTTTTAGACTCCTCAAAGAGTGCATTAATATTGTCATTCCAGGTGAATGGTGTCCCTGGTTTCAATAACTGTCTGAATGGTAGCATTTTGTCGGTCATGCTGAAAGCATACGATACTTGGTTTACTAAACCAAACCAAGATCTGACATCGGTGATATTTCTTGGGGTTGGAAAGTCCATAATTGCACTAAGATATCTTGCACATGGGCGAAATGTGTCTGGGGTTATTTCGAATCCAGCGAATTCAGCTGTGACTTCTGCGAAACGAAATTTGTCAGGGTTGAGTGTTATGCCGTGTCTTCCACATATGTCGAGCCATTGTACAGCTTGGAAAAAAACTCTCCTCTATTGAGTCAGACCAAAGAAGAACATCGTCGACACATTTTGTTTTGTTGGGTATCTCGGCAACTATTTCATCATACCGTCGAGTATATCCGTCGCCAGAAGCAATATACCCTTGAGGGGTGTTTTATAACGATAGCGTCCCCAAGGAGTGTTAAACGTAGTTAAGTGACGGTTAGATTCCTGAATCGGTACACTGTGGTATCCGTTCCAGGCATCAAAGACGGTTTTCTTTTTTCCTTGTGGTACTGACCTTGCTTGGTGAAATGGAGAAGGCGTATGATGCGTTTCTCTCTTAGCGTGCACATTGAGAGGCTGAAAATCAACTGTTCGTCGAGGTGTGCCATTTTTCTTAGCACATACAACCATCCGATGGCACCAAGTTACTGGTTCTCCGATTGGGACAGGTTCAAGGACACCAAGGCGGACGTCCTGGTCAAGTCCAGCTTTAACTTCCTCTTGCCAGTGTAATGGCACTGGCACTGGTGTGTGACGAGCAACAGGATCAGCATTCGGATCGATCATCAACTTCATTGGGGGTCCATCCATTAGTGGTAACGGTTGGTGGTCACATACGTTGAATGTACTTGCTTCGTAGTACTCCAAGAGGTAGTCCTTTAGTTTAGACCGGTTGGACTCGGTTGCACTGAACGGTAATTCTGTAGGTGGCGGAGGTGGTAGTTGACGTTTTGGGCAGTCACATTGATTGGCTAGTCCACTAACGCTTCCTACTTCATTGTTGGTGGCATCTGGAGTTTCCGATTGTGTGTCATAGATTTCACCAATAGTCGGAAAACTATCCGATATCATGGCAAGGGCGATGCAGGCTTCCCTACTGATGAAGAGCTTATCCGAGTTGTCGGTGACATATGTCATTTGTCTAGTCTCAACAAGGTTCCCCTGCTCATCTGTTCCTGAGATACAAAGGATTGTGGCACCGAGGATTTTAATGCCTCTGTTATTTGCAGTGTGCATTTTCATAGTTACAGGAATGAGGTCACTTTGCTTGAGGCCAAGTTTGTGGATGACCTTGATACCTGCGAGACAGCTTTGGCACCCAGTGTCTGCCATTGCAGATATACGAACAGCATGTGTACCAGATTGAAGGTGGAAACCAAAGGCTTCGTAATCCTCAGGTGATGTTCTGATTGTCAGATTTATGAAAGGTTGAGATTTGGAAGGTCTCTTTATCCAAGTATCAGATAAGTTGTCATACAGATGGTGGTCCAAAGCCAATGTCTTGTCAGTGTGTCGTTTAGAGATTGATGATACGCTGCACAAGGTGTTGAACACCGCATTCTCGTAGTCATTGGCATTGTGAGCACTGGGTTTCACTTTTGGTTTGCCCTTACTACGGCAAACACTCTCGAAGTGATTTTCTCGGTTGCAGTGTTCGCATCTATGACCGTAAGCTAGACATTCTGATTTTCTTGCATGTGCAGGAGTGTTTTTACCATGTCCTTTCTTGCCACAGTATGAGCAAACTTCGTTTTTATCTTTGACAGCGGTTTGTTTTGCCTTTCTGTATGAACTACTGGCTGCTGCTTGGACCTCATGAGAGTCTAATAGTCGGGAGGCAGATCGTTTACCAGATTCTTTAGCTTCGACAAACTGTGCAACTTCTTCTAATGGCATGTCCTGATTCTTATCACCAAGTAGATCTAATTGTATTTCAGGGTCACATATGCCGCGTGCTAATACGTCTCTCACTATTATGTCAGTATAATTTACATCAACGTTGCATCCTGGACATTTTATCAGGAATTTGCAAACACTAGCCTGTCCTATAAGTCGTGCGCAGAAACGTCGTACAGGGTCATCACGGTCTTGACGCATGTTGTGTAGAGTCACTCGAGCTACCATGGTGTTTTCCTCTCGAACTGCCAGTTTTTTTATTGCTCCCATCACTTCTACTTCAGTCTTGTTAGCAAGACTGCCACCAGCTGATCGTGTTAAGTCTTTTCGAAGTTGTTGTTCGCAGCATTCTAGAAGCTGTACCACGCGATCACGGTCCTCAATTTTAGTTGCGTCTACATAGTCAGACCATCGTGATTGAAAATATGCCCATTCTTCACTTGTTCCCGCTGTCCATATTGTGGGTCTTTTAACTCTTTCTACTTTGGCAGCTTGTCCAGGAGCATGTGTGGTGCAGTGAGCAGTTATGAGTGCAGCTACGATGGCGGCCTCAAGGTCGTCCGTGACGTAATCACAGCCTGGTATTGGACATCCTACTGCTGGCATTTTGATTAGTTCTTAGGATTTAGTCATTCACAATATCTGTTATCCTGAATCCATCTCTGGCCGTGGTCATAAATAAGAGCTTGGTCCATTTATTCAAATGTCTTTATTATTGAACAATGACCACAGTCAATCTGAAATGAACATAAAACATATTTAGAATAAATGATGAACAATATATATAACTCAAATGAACATAAAACATATTAACAATAAATGATGAACAATGTATATAACTCAATGTTTATAACCCTCTAGTTATTACAAATATTATTTACCGTATCTATATAAAATCATACAGTACATACGTAGCAAAGCAGGAAAACAATTTGAGAGAGAGAGAGAGAGAGAGAGAGAGAGAGAGAGAGAGAGAGAGAGAGAGAGAGAGAGAGAGAGAGAGAGATTGTTTTACGTACGTAAGTGTAAATTTTAAACAAAAAAAATATGATAGGTTACAACATGTATACTCTTCAGACTTTTAAAACCTTCCCTTTAACTTAATGCATACTAAACTAAAACAGGCACAAATATTAGAATGTTAGAATATTAAAGTAAAAAATAAAGATTGTTACTGTACTCACCACGAAAGAAGTTGAAGAAAAACTTGAATGATGATGGCGATGAATTTGCTGCACAGTAGAAATGATGATGATGAAGCTGATGATGTCTTCTACTGTGCAGCCAATGATAGTATTTTACGTCTCTTCAGACGGAGGTGTCTTTTCCTGGGACACCTCTTCAACTTCTTCCTGGGAAACTTCTTCAATTTCTTCCGAAGGCGTACTAGCAGGAGGAACTGGCTCTTTTTTGCGAGGCTGGAAGAACATTGTGATCGGAAGTTGCTGCCGCTGCTTCTTTTTTCGCTCGAAGAGCATCCTGTAGGGAGTCATGTCTTCATTGATTTTGTTGCAGAATTGCATGGAACGAACCATATCCTCGTCCCACTCTTGCGACAATTCTTTCAACTCCTTCGCAAGGTTGCAGAGCTTGGCAAGCCGTTCTAATGTTAAGCCCGTTTCTTCGACATTTTCTTGGGTCTCTTCTTGCGTTTCACTGTCTTCTTCACTGGCCGATTTCGTCAGGTCTTCTAGGTCTGCGTCAGTTAGCGGCTGGGAATGGCAGTCCAACAACTCGTCGACGTCTTCAGTCGTCATGTCGCCAAACCCGTCACCTCCAATTATCGCAGCCAACTGCACAGATTTGCGTATTGCAGAGTGTTGGATTTCAGACGGAGTAAATCCCTCGTCGTCGTAAACAATCTGGGGCCACAACTTCTTCTAGCTCGCATTCACGGTTGCAGGTTTCATTTCTTGCAGTGCCTTCTGAATGTTCTGCAGGCACGTGGCTATGGTGTACTTCCGCCAGTACGCCTTCAAATTGAAATCTTCATCTTCATCTTCTTGGGCAGCATCCACACACGCAACGAGGTCTGCCAAGGTATTCTTCGTGTAGAGGGCCTTGAACGCCCTGATAACCCCCTGGTCCATCGGTTGAATTAATGACGTGGTGTTGGGTGGCAGGAACTCAACCTGAATGCCCTCATGCGACAGGTCAGTTGCGTGTCCACCAGCGTTATCCATAAGGAGAAGGATCTTGAATGGCAAGCCCTTCTCTACGAGATATTTGCTGACTTGCCGGATAAAACACTGGTGGAACCAGTTGGAGGTCAGCATCTTCGTAATCCATGCTTTTTGATTATGCATCCAGTACACGGGAAGGAGATTCTTATTTTTATTTTTCAAAGCGCTAGGATTTTTCGACTTGTAAATAAGCCCCGGCTTTAGCAAAAATCCAGTAGCATTGCCACACATCATGAGGGTAACGCGATCCTTGAATGCTTTAAAGCCAGAGGCTTTGGCTTCTTCTTTGAACAGGAAAGTTCTTGACGGCATTCTCTTCCAAAACAAGCCGGTCTCATCCATATTAAACACTTGTTCCGGCTTGTATCCACCTTCAGCGATAATATTCTTGAACGTCTCGTTCGCGTAAGTTTGCAGCAGCGGAAGCAGCCTCGCCATGCAGGGAAACGCTTTTCAGGGCGAAGCGTTTCTGAAACTTCGCGAACCATCTGGCGGAAAAACGTTGTTTCTGAGTCTGGAAATCAGTGGATGTCCCTGGTTGAGGTTCATCTACATCATCATCATCTTCAGCATGGTCGCCATCGTCGTCTTGAGGTTCCTTTGCCGCAAAATTCTCATACAAGCTCAAAGCCTTGGTTCGGATGGTGTTCCTATCCAAGGCTATGTTCTTCTTCCGGCAGTCGGCAATCCACACTGCTAAAGCACCTTCCATGCGTACGATCGTTTTATTACGCGTGGTAATGACTCGCTTCGCTGATCTACTAAAGGTGATGGCAGCCGTCTTTCTAATGTTCGCCTTGTCCTTCTTGATATAGCGAACGGTGGATTCGTTCACTCCAAAATGGCGGGCTGCGGCCGCGTAACTTCTCCCTTCTTTTAACATATCGAGAAGTGTCACCTTCTCAGCAATCGTCATCATCTTTCGGTGGCGTTTAGGCTCTCTGCCAGCCTTAGTAGAAGCAGAACGCTTGGGAGCCATTGTACAGTAGGGTTTAACAGGAAGTTCAACAAAAAGTTCAACTTTAAACAGTCACGCACAGCACAGATTAAAGTTCACAATAACGTAGCAACATCTACACAGCGATACAGCGGGAGACAAAGTGGCCGCGAAAAGATGCTGGAGGTTGGAGAAGCGGTCAAAACACCAATCACAGGCTAGATTACAAAACTTGGGTTCTGATTCGTCATCTATCAGCGCTTGAACCAATGACAATCCGTCTTATATGCTACGTAGTAGTTACCAATTCAAAGTACAAGGTACCCTACGTACAGTATACAGTACAGCTTTACGTATGCTATGTTACGCTTTTTTTGTTGTAGGATATGTCTCTCTCTCTCTCTCATCACTGTTTTTGTTTCTTGTCCTATTGTGTGTTTTATTGGATATCTCTCTCTCTCTCTCTCTCTCTCTCTCTCATCACTGTTTTTGTTTCATTTCTCATTCTATGTGTGTCAATCTCTCTCTCTCTCTCTCTCTCTCTCTCTCTCTCTCTCTCTCTCTCTCTCTCTCTCTCTCTCTCTCTCTCATCACTGTTTTTGTTTCATTTCTCATTCTCTGTGTGTCAATCTCTCTCTCTCTCTCTCTCTCTCTCTCTCTCTCTCTCTCTCTCTCTCGTACGCTTATTCGAGATGTGATTTTTGCAACAAAGAATATTATTGGATGCAGTACTACGTACAGTACGTATACATACAAAAGATTCATGGAAAAGATGCACATCCATTACATTTGGTACAGTAGTAGCCATCAGCAGCCTTACACCATTCAAATACGGTATGACTGCATCTGATTTGCGTTTCATGTTCGATTTAATTTTACTACGTACTGTCTACTGAATTATCGTATGATCACATTCTCTTTTCGTGTTTTATTTCTTTCTGTACTGAATTATATGTCATATGTAATGCAATGAACAATCAGTAAGAGCAGATATTACTAATTACAGTATTAATGGAATTACAGGTAACGAAATATCGTATTTAGGGTCTTCATATATCGCGGTATTTTTGAAATTTCCGGAAAATCCGCGATATGTTTATATATATGGGTTATGAAAAAATTCCGCGAAGTGGTGATTCCGCGATGGTCGAACCGCGAAGTAGCGAGGGCTCACTGTATATATATATGTAAACATATTTTTATGTTTATGTATATATTTGAGTATAGAAATCAGTAAGTTTCCTTTTCAGTGTTCGTGCTGTGTGTGTGTGTACAATATCACCGTGTAGCCGCCGGCAGTCAGGCCACTACAATGTAGTTTAATGAACCGCGATCTCTCCTGGGTCCTTCGGTCGGCGTGTAGTTTCATGGACCGCGATCTCTCCTGGGTCCTTCGGTCGGCGTGTAGTTTCATGGACCGCGATCTCTCCTGGGTCCTTCGGTCGGCTCCTTCCACGGGCGCCGTGGGGAGTCGTCATCGCTGGACTTATTATTATTTGTTTCTCCGCTACTCCTCTTTTCCTACGGGGAAGGTGTGGTTCAGCGTAGGAACGCGAGAGTGTAGTTGATTACGGTCTCTCTCTCTCTCTCTCTCTCTCTGGAGGTCATTCACCCTTTTACTACATTTTCTACATACTACGATTGCTCCTCCGTTTGGGTGGAGTTGCTACGCAGTACTTTTTATCAATTATATTTTTATTATAAATTTAATTGTATTTGTTAACTTTTCAGTTTTTTTTTTTTTTTTTAGAACGTTTCCCTTCGGGGTTTTTCGTTCTTACTTTTAGTGAACATTCTTTAATGAATTGCATATATAACTGTTATAATTCTGTTTTTGTTACTGTTCTCGCCCTTCCCCCTTCCCGTGAGTGTAGTTGGGGTTGAGGGCTCTTGCCTGTTATGTAATTCTTGTGTTCTTTTCCCTCGGGTTTTCCTCTTCGGAGTCTTCCCGGGGGAATGAATGTTAACTAATTACTTTTTATTTTCACAGTTAACGATCTTTTTTCCGTTTGCCTAATGTGACAATGAAGCAGAGCTGTCTTGTTGGGACTCGGGGAGTCGGCTGTTGCTGCCTCCTCTATAGGACTTCGTCAGGGGCATGCCTCCTTCTCCTGGGAGTTCTCCCGAGACAACCGACAGCTCTTCAGTTCATCTTAGAACACTCAGGAGGTTCGCCTCCTTGGGTGAGTAACTTCACTTTCGAGGGAGGTTCCCTGCCCAGGTTTGAGTTTCTTTCCCCTTCGAGGGAAACTTCTCTTACCATTAATAATTATATGTTCCTGGTCCTCCGGGGGTTTTGCTCTTGGTGCTGAGCGACCGCTTTTGTAACCTTGCTCAAGGGGCTGAGCGGTTACATTCTCGGATCATAGTTTTTGTGCGACTATGCTCTTGGTGCTGAGCGGTCTCACCTGCAGCTACGCTCAAGGGGCTGAGCAGCTGCAGGAGCGCCTCTTCGGAGGTTGGCTCCTAGGTCACTTGCTGACCCTTCGGCCCTATGGGCTCCATCTTCAGTCTCTTCTACGAAGTGTTCCTCTCTCGTGCGCGAGAGAGGACACTCATAGAGACTCCTCTTCGGGAGGACTCCTTCTGCTGTTGTTGCTGAAGGCTCAGTCCCCTTCGGGGGGCAGCTGAGCCCTACGGTCTCTCCTGCGAGTGTTTCTTCCCCAGGGGGGAAGTTCACCACCGAGACTCCTCTTCGGAGGTCTCCTGCTGTTGTTGCTGAGGGCTCAGTCCCCTTCGGGGGCGGCTGATGCCACGGTCTCTCCTGCAAGTGCTTCTCCCCCTTGGGGGAGTTCACTCCAGAGTCTTCGGAGGCCTGATGATGGTGCTCCTGCCTGTGGTCGTCTTCATCTTCACCTTCCCCGCAGAGGATCCTCCTGCCAGACCTTCTCCTGGACGCAGATCCGCTGTGGGCGCCAACGTACCTCGTTTCCAACGACCACAGGTCCCTTCGGGGCAAAAGGGCTTACTCCACAATGTGGGTAAGTCCCTTAAGTGCCAGGTTTTACCTGCGCGCCCACGTTTTCCTGCGCGCTCGTGTGCAGTAGCGCCCTTGCGCTCTCCTGCTGTGTTCCAGTCTTCTCTCCTGCGATCTCCTGTAGCTGAGTCTCGCCGTAGATCTCCTGATCGCCACCTGCGCCTCTGAGCCCGTCTGAGCGCCAGCTCTCTTCAGCTCGCCAGCGCACTTCTGGACGCCCTTTTTTCCTGCTACGCGCCTTGTGCGCCAACGGTCTTCTGTACGCCCAGGATCGCCTGCGCGCCCTTTTCTAATGTGTGTAATGCGCGCCAACGTTCGCCCTCGCGCCCATGATCTTTGGATCTAGGCACAGGCAATGAGATTGTTTCTTCTTTTTACGCCCACGATCGCCTGCTCGCTAGCGCACATCTGCGCGCCCTTTCCTGATGTGTGCAATGCGCACCAGCGTACTCCACGAGCTTCCAGATGTGGGTGGAGGCGAAAGAGATGATTCCTTCACCTCCTCGCCGACGATCTCCTGTGCTCTAGATTTGAACGAGTCTCTGAGCGCTCGCGCGCCCACGAAATGTCTCCTGTACTCGCCCACGAGCGTTCGCTATTATGCGCAACCTCACCATCTGGTTCTGCACCTCGCTGATATCTTTTGGCCGCGTACCGCGCTCCATCGATCTCCTACAGCGCCTAGCGATCGTGCGCGATTCTTCACCTGCCCGCTAGCGTTTTCAACGCTTCAGATCGCCGTACGCGGCCACGCATTGGCTCTCCTGTATGCGATCGGTCGCTACGCACCATCGCTCGCCAACGCGCCATCGCTCGCCAACACGCCACTCCCGCCAACGCACCATCTCCCACAAAGAACCATCGCTCGCCAATCGCACCATCGCTCGCCATCACGCCATCGCTCGCTTACGCGTTTTTGGTCTTCCGACCGCGCCCGCGTGCCCACACGTCCTCGCGTGCACCCACGCGCATGCGCACACATGTTCGCCCGAGCGCGAACCAACGATTGTACCATCGCATGAGCGCCAAGGGCAATTTCAACCGCGATTCCCGTCGGGTTTTGCAACATGGGCAACCTGGCGAGTTTTTTTTCCTGGAGCGCATACTTTCAGATCATCATAGTCACGATCTTCACCTCGTAAGCGCAGAGCATGGCACGTACAAGAGCAAGAAGAATCTTCAGAAGAGTCTGGGTAACATTCTTCTCCCTTTTTCAGGCAGGCCCCATCATCCCTCTCCTCAGGATCGCTCGATCCCCTTCTCTCCAACGGTGGCTGCTGACACTGCCTCTGTCAGTCGTCATCAGAGGGAATACTTCGAGATCATGGGGTAGCCTGATTTAGCTCTTCCTTTCCACCATTCCGCTACAACGGGCCTTCTGGGGGTTTTTCCCTCGAGAAACTCTCCGCCCGCCAGGTGACATTCTCGACGTCGGGAATCTTGAACCTGGAGGAAGCCGCAAAGGGTACAGGCAGGCCACCTTGTGGCTGATCGTCAAGCTTGAGTCTCTGGCCATCCGGTCGCGACTCGAGGTTTTATTCAAGGAAGCTCCGGGAAGGTTATGGAGCTTTCCTCCTCTCGGACACGTGCACCATCGTTTCCCGACACCAAGTGTCGAACTTGGGGACAAACTCGATGTTGAAGCATTGAGATGCAGTGACCGAGAGGTTTTCTCTCGAAGGTCCCTACCGTGGATATCGGCTAACCCAGACATTGTTCCATCGTTGAAAGGGGCTTGTTTCAGCCCAAGGACAAGGAACGAGCGACTGAGAGGTGGAGAAAATCGTATCACGATTCGCTCCTCCAAGGCGCTTAGATTCAGTCCCTACAAGCCTCCGGCGCCTCAACTTCAATAGCCTCGTTCAGCCTAGGACATCAGAACCGGCACGGGCAGCTAGACAAGGTGTCTATGCAGCTTCCCTCCTGTCGGGGACAAAGGGCGAGAAGCCCTCCTGGGGAGGCAATAATCCTAGAGGGGGCGGCCTAGGCCGCAAACGCTAGGATTGGCAACCCCTACCTGCATCCCCCAGTGGGGGGGGATGCCTGGAGTTGCGCCTTTAAGTGGCAGCAACTCGGGGCCGATTCCTGAACGATCTCCATGATCAGCCAGGGATTTCGTGTCCCGTTTCGTAGCATCTCTACCTCCCCTGTAAGCGAATCCAGTGTCGCTGAGCCCCTATCCCATGGGATCGGAAAAGGGGGCTAGCCCCTCGGGCAGAGGGCGAGACCATGCTCTAGAAGGATGCTCTCCAAGGTTGTCGGCGGCTCCCCCCAAGGTTCTTCAAACGACTCTTTCTTGTAAGAAGCGCCTGAAGGCTGGAGACCCGCCATCGTTCTCTTAGCCCTGAACAAGTTTGGCGTACAAACTTCGGTCAGTATGGTACAACAGATTCGATCAGACTTTTAGGGAAACCACAAGACTTCATGTGCATATTGGATCCGAAAGACAGGTACTTCCAGATCCCAATCCATCCGTCTTTACAGGAAGTACTTGGAATTCAGCCTAGGAAACAGATATACCAGTTCAAGGTGCTTCGATCTCTCCACAGCACCATAGGCATTCACCAGGAAGTTCATCCCAAATCCTCATGTCCACACAGGAGCGGCATCCGCCTCCTTCGCTTTCTGGATGACTGGCTACCGAGGCAGTTTCGGTATCGACCCTCTTCGACACCGAGACAAGCCTCTGGGACTTTCCCAAGATCTAAGGATCATGGTAAATCTCGAGAAGTTTTCTCTGTTTCCATCGCAACAACTGGGATATCTAGGCTTGATTTTAGACTCCAATCTCCGTTAAGCCTTTCCACCGGATGACAGGATAGCAAGGCGGAGGAGAGTAGTAGAACCTTTCCTCAGGCGAGGAGTCTCTCCAGCCTTTTTCTGATTACGCCTCCTAGGTCACCTTCCTTCTTGACCCCTCTAGTCCCAAACACTCGCCTCAGGATGAGTCTCCTGCTTTGGCGACTCAAGTCCCGGTGGAATCAAGACTACGATTCCCCAGACATTCTGGTCCTATGGGACCTGCCGAACGAGGGATCCTGCAGTGGTGGTTGACCTACGAAGCCTTTGCTAGAGTGTGGATCTTCTCGGCCCTCCTCCGCATTTGATGCTGTCCTCGGACACATCAAAGAAAGGGGGGGGGGCACGTTCTGAACCAAAGGATCTCAAGCCTATGGCCAGAACCAGAATGAAGGCCATATTCTGGCCCGTCAACAGATCCAACAGGTCCCGGCGAGTCACTCCGTGAGCGACAACACCACAGTAGTTGTTTTTTTTCATCAAGCAGGGAGGTACCTTTTCATAACAGTCTTCCCATCTTACAGTAGAGATACTGAGATGAGCCGAAGTCCACTCAATACCACTATCGGCTCGCTTCATTCCGGACAAAGGAATGTGCTCTCCGACAGTCGGAACAGAGCATCGCAGATAGAGAGTACCAAGTGTTCTTTGGAACCCCCAGTAGCCAACAAGCCCTGACCTTGTGGTCCTGTTCGCGACAACCTTGAATTTCAAGCTGTTGCTGTACTTCTCCCCAGCCCCGGACCCAAGGCACCCTGCCGAGATGTCTTCCCACATCGGTGGGATAACATCAACGTCTACGCCTTGCCACCGTTGGGTCTGAGGGGAAGGGGGGCTCAACAAGACCAGACTATCGGTCAACCTGTCGATGACACTGATAGCTCAGCTACGGCATCATGCAGAGTGGTTTCTGGACCTTCTGCATCCCTTGATGGAACTCCCGAGAGAGCTTTCCCCACGACAAGAACTAAAGCAACCACACCACTACATCTACCACAAACCGTAGCTCCGCTTCGGCTCCACACCTGGAGTCCATCCAGCATCTCCTCACAGAGAGAGGCGTTCCGCAACAGGTCGCGGAGCGGATGTCTTGACACCTGCGAAGTCATCCGCAGGGGTCCACCAGGCGAGGTGGAGAGTCTTCTGTGGTTGGTGTCGTGGGAGAGGTATCTCTCCCCTCGATGCCACTATTCCAGCGTTAGCGGAGTTATTGTCCATCTGTGGGAGGAAATACGCCTTTTGCTCTCGGCGGTAAAGCCTATCGCTCAGCCTCAAGCCTGGCCTTCAGGCTCTAAGGTTAGACAATTCCTCCTTGCGGGATCTTTCTTCGCTCATACAAAGCTACGAACTTACCTGCACCCAGTCGGAAGTGAGATCTCCTCCATGGAACATGGCTCGGGTTCTTAGGGATCTTAAGACTTTTTCCCTGTGAACCATTACGCTAGGCATCTGATAGGCACCTGACTTAGAAGACGGTGCTCCGGCTCGCTCTAGCTTCGGCCAAGCGTATCAGCGTACTTCATGGTCTCTCGTACGACTTCGCCCATTCAAGAAGATAGGGAGAGGTAACGTTCAGATTCGTCCCTGAGTCGGTTACTAGACTCAAGATCTTGGAGTCCCAAACCTTCGGTTCGACTCCTTCAGGATTTCGAGTCTCCGTTCTGTAACAGATGACCCAGGCCTTCTCCTACTATGCCAGTAAGGAGTCGGAGGTGTTATCTTAAAGAACAGCTGCAGTTCGTCCTGACGTGCAAGCCCTGTTTGGGAGCACAGGAAGGACGAAGAGGAGGGTCACCAAGAATACCTTGACTGCCTGTATTCAAGGACCATCCATCTCGCCCTGAATCCAGACCCTCCTCCGTCATGTAGTCTTAGAGCACACGATGTCAGAGGCATTGCAACGTCACTGGGCTTCAAGAAAACTACTCCGTGACGCAGGTGCTACAAACTGGAGTCTGGAAGCGTCGGACGACCTTCACAGCCCACTACCTGCAGGACGTGACCCACGAGCCTCGATACGTTTCTCTATTGGCCTCTGGTGGCTACACAGCAGCTGGTCTAACCTCAGGCTCCTTAATGGACAAGTAGCAGAAGGTTGAGGGCATTGTTACCCGGTGTCAGACTGCATGATTGAAAGAGGTATGTCTGGCCCTTACTTCTTTCTTCATCTTCCCCTCTCTAGGGGAAAGCAGTATCCTAGGTTCTCTGCATAGCTGACCTCAAACCTCTGCAGGTAAACCATGCTTCCTTGTGTTCCTAGTATTAAGATAATACTATCGCGTCTCCCATACCCTGACGAGGTGGTATTGGGAAAGTCCTAGTCCAGAATTCCATCTAAAGGTCTTCAGGTCGACTGCCTAGGACAAGTCACGCTTCATCCCTCCACACACAAGCTTATGTAGGCCGCACACTCCTTGCGGAGCAAGGAACTTATAAGGTGCAGGGACTCTTTCTCGAAGTGCTGCTCACTCGGATTCTGAGTCCCCGGGTAAAGCCAAAGCCAGTATGGCTGGGGACTTTCCACCCTTCCTAAGGGGTAAGTCACCCCATGTAAATAGCGTGGTTTGTATTTTGGTTACGGAACAAATGACAAATTCGGAGATAATTTGTATTTTTCCTAACCATACAAACCTTAGCAACTCATATCTGTAGAACAGGGAACGAGCAGTCTCTGTTTTCGCTCTCAAGGTTACATAATAAAAAACTAACATCACACAATAAAACAAGAAAATTAATAAAATTGATTGCTTTTCTTAGTAATTGTAATAACCAAGAACGAAGAATAATGACAACGTAACAAATAAACAAGGATATAGTCTAAATCGAAGCCTCTGAGGCGAGTACAAACTAACAGACTAAATCGCTAAACTTTAATTCGCTATTCATTAAATCGCTATTCTTCGTAGGTCCAAATTGGACTTGCAAGCAAATAAATACCATAGTAAAAACTAATAAAAATTAATGATAACACAAAAAGGCCATAAAACGTAAGTGATATAACCTAGATGACAGAGTACCAGATGGGCAAAAATAACGAATATTTACCGAAGCGAACATAACCCAAAATGGCTGCTGATACCTCGGCAGGACAATCGCTTCCAAAACTAAAAACCACCATATTGGAAACAGAACAAATGCCCGGTACTGTCAAAAGCTGCCAAAACAAAATATGGTACTTAAAATTGGTAAGGGTCAAGTAGCAACGTCAGTCATGTTGAAATAACGAGAAACTCTTCGAAAAAACACTGTGCCCAAAAAACTCAACTTGTATGCAAGTTCCAAATCAGAAGGATGACCTGGTGAGCGCGAGTGGTAGGTGTCGGTAGGGTAACCCAACTGTATTCTCTAGGGCCTGTCATGGCCCTCCCCCTTTGATGAAGGGATTATCTAAATGGAAGACAGCCTGTGAATAGTGTTTTACAAACGCCCTTGTTAGATATACGACACCAACAAGGTGCTCGCGCGAGGGTTGTAACCTCTGCATTCCATGCTTTTAATTTTCTCTGGTATATTTGGAAGATTTATATCAGAAAAAGTACAAAGAAGGACTTTTTCGCCGGGTGTCACAGGTCTCTCCCCAGAAATAGATTTTTCCTTCGTCAAAATCCCTTTTATACATATTTGCCCGCCAGTCCTGTCCCTCAAGTCAAGTCCTACCTCTAAGCGAAGTGAGTCAGTTCACCAGTGTGTGAGGGGGGAGGGGTAGCTAGCTACCCCTCCCCTACCCCTGCTAACTAGCGCGGGGGTAGTTAACCCTCGTTAAAAATCTAATTGCTCGCCATTTCAGCTACGCCGAAAGTAATACCCTATGTAAATAGCTAAGGTTTGTATGGTTAGGAAAAATACAAATTATCTCCGAATTTGTCATTTTTCCAGATACCCATCCATATGAGTAAACATTACCTTGATTCATTTGCATAGGAGTTGTTTGCCAGTTTAAAGTTCTGTGATTCACACTGTCAATAGCTTTGAAAATGTTCTTAAATGTATATTCTGGTTGTGGCTTATGTTAATAGACATGGAATATGTCTTCATTGTTATCTTGATAACTAGTTGATCTTGTCAATCTCTGAAGGGTCAGGTGCACACAGTTGCTTTAGTTAGTTGGGCTGAAGATTATTTGTTCCGTAACTGAAATACAAACCACGCTATTTAATATGGGTAATTACTTTCGGCGTAGCGGAAATGACGAGCCATTAGAAATTTAACGAGGGTTTACTACCCCACCGCTAGTTAGTGGGGGGTAGGGAGGGTAGCCTGGTAACCCCCCCCCCCCTCACACACCTGTGTGCTGAGCTCACTTTGCTATTGGCTCGGGTGGTAGTTGGACGTGTCCGCTTTCACCCTCGCCTCTTTGATCTTTGACAGCCATTAATGCTTTTGTCTTTTTACTTACTTTTTCTTATACTGTACTTGTAATATATATATAAATATTCTTTATGTTTATGTATATATTTGCGTATAGAAATGTAGTAAGTTTTCTTTTCAGTATTTGTGCTGTGTGTGTAATGTACGACAACGACACCTGCGTAGTGAAAGGCCACCACGGTTCCACGTCATGGGGTACGGCCTCTCCCTCTTGGTCCATCGGTTTTTCCTTCGGCTTTTCCGTTAACTCGGCCGCCGTGGGGAATCGTCATCGCTGGACTTTCTTCATTCATCTATTATCTTCGCTGTCCCTCCTTTCCTACGGGGAACTTGGATTCTCAGCGAAGGGAATGTGGGAGTTTAATTTGACTACGGTCTCTCTCTCTCTCTCTCTACTCGAGGTCGTTCACCCCTTACTACTACTGTACTACGTACTATTATGTAAGCTCCTTTCCCGTTGCGGGTTGGGTTGCTATTCCGTTTATTTGTCCAGTTCAAGGTGCCGTGTTTTGGTCTTTCCACAGCACCACGGGGTTTCACCAGTGTTCACCCTAATATCATCGAGGGCACTCAGGATCGGCTTCCGTCTCCTCCATTATCTGGATGACTGCCTGATCCTAGCAGACTCGGGAGTCATTCCCTCTTTGACATCGAGACAAACTTCTAGGACTTGGCCAGGATCTAAGGATCATGGTAAGTCTCGAGAAGTCCGCTCTGCTGCCCAATCAAAGACTGGTTCACCTAGGCATGATTATAGACACCAATCTCCATAAGGCCTTTCCATCAGATGACAGGATAGCAAGGCTGAGAAGAGTCGCAAGCCCTTTCCTCAGACGAGAAGAGCTTCCAACCCAATCGTGGTTACGTTTCCTCGGTCACCTTTCACCCCTGGCTCGTCTAGTTCTCAACGGTTGCCTCAGGATGAGGTCTTTCCAGGGGCGACTCAGGTCCTAGTGGAATCAAGGCTGCGATTCATTCCCCGGACATCATGATCCCTATGGATCCTGCGGAACGGATGAACCGCCAGTGGTGGGTGACAGGCGAGAACCTACGAAGAAGAATAGATCTTCTCGTTCCTTCCCCCGGATTGGATGCTGTTTTCAGACACCTCAAAGGAGGGGGTTGGGGGGGCACGTTCTGTACCACAGGACCTCAGGCCTGTGGTCAGAATCGGAAAAGTGCCTCCATATAAATCTGCTAGAGATGAAGGCCGTCTTCCTGGCCCTTCAACAGTCCAACAAGGACCTGGCGGATCACTCTGTGGTGTGATGAGCTACAACACCACAGTAGTGGCTTACATCAACAAGCAAGGAGGTACCTTTTCAAAGCAGCTATCCCATCTCTCAGTAGAGGTACTGAGATAGACCGAAGTCCACTCGATTCCTGTACCGGCTCGCTTCATTCCAGACAAAGGGAATGTGCTCGCTGACAGTCGGAGCAGTGTCTCAGATAATGAGTACCGAGTGGTCCTTGGATCATCCAATAGCCAACAAAGTCCTGACTTTGTGGGGTTACCCGACTGTGGATCAGTTCGCTACAGCGCTGCACTTCAAGCTCCCGCTGTATTGCCCCCCAGTCCCAGATCCCAAGGCACTCTGGCAAGATGCCTTCCAACAACGGGGGACAGCATCGACTTGTACGCTTTTCCCCCGTTCTGTCTGATGAGGAGGGTGCTCAACAAGACCAGAATATCGGTCAATCTCTCGCTGACCCTTTATAGCTACGCTATGGCATCACGCGGAATGGTTTCCCGACCTTCCGCAACTCCTAACGGAACTTCCGGGAGAACTCCCTCTGCGACACAAACTACTCGAACAACCACATGCCAAGATCTTTCACAAAACCGTAGCTTCGCTTCGACTTCACGCCTGGAGACTATCCAGCATCTCCTCACTAAGAGAGGATTATCGCAACAAGTTGCGAACGGGATGTCTGGACACCTGCGTAGGTCATCCGCAGGGGTCTACCAGGCAAAGTGGCGAGTTTTCTGTGGTTGGAGTCGTGAAGGGGTATCTCTCCACTCGATACCACTATTCCAGCAATAGCTGAGTTCTTCGTATATTTGCGGGAAGAATGCGCCTTTCAGTCTCGGCAATGAAAGGCTATCGCTCAGCCTTAAGTCTAGCGTTCAGGCTCAAAGAGGTGGACATTTCTTCCTCGCTGGAACTTTCCCTACTCAGACGAAGATATGATCTTACCTGCCCTCAGTCGGAAGTGAGACCTCCTCCATGGAACATGGTTCGAGTTCTCAGGCCTCTTAAGAGACCTCCCTATGAACCATTTCGCCAGGCTTCAGATCGCCACCTAACTTGGAAGGCGGTGTTCCTACTAGCTTTGGCCTCAGCCAAGCGAGTCAGTGAACTTCATGGTCTCTCGTATGACATCACCCATTCAAGGGGATGGGGAGAGGTAACGTTCAGATTCTTCTCTGAGTTTGTGGCTAAGACAGAATCCGGGAGTGCCGGATCCTCGATTCGATTCTTTCCGGATTTCGAGTCTTCGTTCTGTTACAGATGACCCAAACCATCCCCTACTGTGTCCAGTAAGGAGTCTGAGGTTATATCTCAAAGAACGGCTGCATTCGTCCCTAAGTGCAAGCTTTGTTTGTGAGCACTAGGAGAACAAAGAGGAGCGTCACCAAGAATACCATCTCGGCATGGATTCGTAGGGTGATCCATATGTCCCTGAATCCTGACCCTCCTCCGTCATGTCGCCTTAGAGCGCATGATGTCAGGGGCGTAGCTACATCCCTGGCCTTCAAGAAGAGCTTCTCAGTGACGCAGGTTCTACAAGCAGGGGTGTGGAATCGTCAGACGACCTTCACAGCCCCTTACCTGCAAGACGTGACCCACAGGAGGCTCGATACGTTCTCTATCGGCCCTGTGGTGGCTGCACAACAGCTGGTTTAAACCTCAGGCTCCTTAATGGACAAGTAGCAGAGGGTTGAGGGCATTGTTACCCACTTTTAGTCTGCATGAAAGAAAAGGTATGTCTGGCCCATATTCTTTTCTTCATCCTCCCCTCTCTTGGCGAAAGCAGCATCCTGGGTTCTCTGCACAGCTGACCTCAAACCACTGCAGGTAAACCATGTTTCCTTGTGTTCCTAGTATTAAGTTAATACTGTCACGTCCCCATACCCTGACGAGGTGGTATTGGGAGAATCCTGGCCTAAAGTTTCCATCTAAGAACTTCAGGTCAACTTCCTAGGACGAGTCTCACACAATCCTTCACACACAGCTTATGTATGCCGCAGCCCTTGCATAGCACTTGCATAGCAAGGTGCGAGCGAGGTGCAGGGACTCTTTATTGTTGAGTGCTGACACACCCAGATAATGAGTCCCCGGGCAAAGCCAAATGCCAGTATGGCTAGGACTTTTCCACCCTTCTTAAGGGTTGAGTCACCCATATTAAATAGCGTGGCTTGTATTTCAGTTACGGAACAAATGACAAATTCGGAGATAATTTGTATTTTTCCTAACTATACAAACCTTAGCTATTTAATCAAACTGGCCCGCCAGCCCTATCCCCGGTGAAGTCCTACCTCTAAGCAAAGTGAGCTCAGAGCTCAGCACACAGGTGTGTGAGGGTGGGAGGGGTACCAGGCTACCCTCCCTAACCCCCCCCCCCCTCCCCGCTAACTAGCGGTGGGGTAGTAAACCCTCGTTAAATTTCTAATGGCTCGTCATTTCAGCTACGCCGAAAGTACAGTAATTACCCATATTAAATAGCTAAGGTTTGTATAGTTAGGAAAAATACAAATTATCTCTGAATTTGTTATGTTCATCTGCATCTAGAGAAGTGTGCAGCCTTTTATTGGCCTTGGTAAGAAGACCATGATGTTTCAAGCAAGCTGAATGCTGTGGTAGACCAGATTTGACGCAAAGTTTCAAGAGGCTGATTATAGATATTAAGTGGTCCCTTCATTCTTTCATTATGAGGAGGGTATTAGTTGTGAGAAGCACCGATGAACAACCTGTATGCCATCCAGTACAATAAGAAGTTCCCTGGCTTCAGGGCTGAAAATTGGCATGCCTTTTAACCCCTGGGATAATCTTGCCATCTTTGTCTTCCCCCATCCTCCTCCTTGATTAATCAGTTGATCAGCAGGGTACTCAACATTATTATCTAGGTGGTCCTGGGGTCTTCTCATTGTACATAGGTAAAAGATATTTCTAGATCTGCTGGTTGTACAGTACTTGTCTTACAGTGAGTAAATCACCTTAGCCTAATTTTCCTCCTCAGCCTAACCTGCTGAGGTTTCACCAGTCCTTGGTAAGGGGGCAGTGCCATCAGTGCACCTCACACAGTGCACTATAGTTATTACTTAATGGTTCTTGCAGCATTCCTTGAATTTTACCTCCATTCCTGCTCCCTTTCATCCATCTTGTTGGCCAACCTCTTGTAACTTTTGCTTTGAATTACTAGTGGTGGGTTTTCCCCCTGTTGCACTTGGATGCTAAGTGACCCTTCAAGCCACAGCACTAGGCTATATAGCCCATATACATAAATCAAAATCACTGGTCCTTGAAGTCTTTCTTTGAATGCTTGTATGCTTTCCAGCTAGAGAGGGTCTTGTCTCACAAGATTGGACTGGGGATATTTGAGGAAAGTTAGATACTCTGCAGAATGTACAGTATTGGAGCGAGCGAGCAGTCTTCTGTGCTATCTGTCATGGGAGGGTACTTTTGGCTGAAACTTTTTAGGTTAGTTTGAGACTTCCTTGTGTTGGCTTTCTCCAGACATAAACTTTTCCTGTGTAGGCTCTTACGATGATAGCTCTTCATCATCTCTGAAGTAAAGTGATTGTTCTGCTCTGATCCAGGTGCTCCAGTGAAAGGGCATGGATCTATATTCCTCAGTGAAGGTCTTGCCTTTTAAAGGGCTTCCTTATGTAGGCTCCTACCAAGAAAAGTTCTTTGTTGTCTGTAGTGAAGGGCAATTTGCTCTGTCCTGATCCATGTGTTCCGGTGGAAGGGCTTTGATCTCTTCCTCAGTTAAGTCATACTCACTCAGTGGTGAGGTTTCTAGAGTATGATTCACCTTATCCTTCAGTCACTGTACCCTTTGATCACTTAAATGAGGTTTGGAAAGACCTCAGCCACAAAATTTTGCTATCTAACCAAGGCTTTAAGGAAGAGTAGGCGATGATCTGTATGGTTTCTTATATCAAGTCTTGCATTCTGAAAGATGGGGTACACATGTTTTCTTCCATTCCTGAGTTTTTGTTGAAAAATTAATATGCTATGTGTCCCTATCTTGAGATTCAAGAGTTTTTCTACCCCCTTCCCCCTTCCTCTGGACTTTTTAGATAACTATCGAGATGGCACTCCCTCAACAGGACTCCTATTCCAAAGTGTCCAGCACCTTTTAGTTAGCACCAAGAAACAGAAAGAAAGGTATCCAAAACTCCTTCTTTTTGCTATCACTAGGCTACAAAGTGATTGTATTTATCTGGCTTGAGAATGATGCAATGCCCTGTGGAAGAAACCTTTTTGCCCGTGTTTTGAACACTGCATTTGGTGCGGGTAAACCATCTTTCTCTTACTACTTATGGGAGGTTGCCCACAATTTCTGACACCTTTTCCATGGTAGTTACTAAAACCATACTGTCACTTTCCCGAACCTCACAGTTCACTGTAGGCTTTCAACATCTTTGCAGTATTCTTTCAGCCCCTAGCTGCTCTTTTTTTTATTCATTATGTTTTACATCCATTCTAACTTTCTTCCATCTTGCTACCCAACCCTTCTAAATTTGACATACAGTGAACCCTCGCTACTTCGCGGTTCGACAATCGCGGATTCACCACTTCGCGGGGTTTTTCCATAACCCATATATATATACATATCGCGGATTTTCCGGAAAATTCGAAAATACCGCGAAATCTGAAGACCCCCAAATACGATATTTTGTTACCTGTAATTCCATTAATACTGTAATTAGTAATATCTGCTCTTACTGATTGTTCATTGCATTACATATGATATATAATTCAGCACAGAAAGAAATAAAACACGAAAAGAGAATGTGATCATACGATAATTCAGTACGTAGTAAAATTAAATCGAACATGAAACGCAAATCAGATGCAGTCATACCATATTAGAATGGTGTGTACTGTAATGGATGTGCTTCTTTTCCATGAATCTTTTGTATGTATACGTACGTAGTACAGTACTGCATCCAATAATATTCTTTGTTGCAAAAATCACATTTCGAATAAGCGTACGAGAGAGAGAGAGAGAGAGAGAGAGAGAGAGAGAGAGAGAGAGAGAGAGGCGTAAAATAGCGTACGTAAAGTGTGTATTATTATTATTGTTATTATTATTATTATTGTTGTTGTTGTTAATAAAATTATTATTGTTATTATTATTATCATTATTATTATTGTTATTATTATTATCATTATTATTATTATTATTACTGTACAGTATTATCATTATTTATTATTATTACGGTATTGTACTTAATCTACGTACGTTCAGTATGCGCGGGGCATCTTCTATGAGTAGGTAACCAACGCATCATAGTACTGTAAGACGGGTTGTGATTGGTTCAAGCGCTGATAGATGACGAATCAGAACTCAAGTTTTGTTATCTAGCCTGTGATTGGTGTTTTGCCCGCATCTTCTACCCGCAGCATCAAAGTTCTCGCGGGGCTGGATCGTTCACTCTCTGTTACCGCGTATCGCTGAGTAGACGTTCTTAAGTTTGTGAAGTTTAATCTGTGCTGTGTGCGACCTTTTTAAGTTGAACTTTTTGTTACAGTACTGTACGTAAATCCTACTGTAATGGCTCCCAAGCGTTCTGCTTCTCTTAAGGCTGGTAGTGAGCCTAAACGCCACCGAAGGATGATGACGATAGCTGAGAAGGTTACGCTTCTCGACATGTTAAAAGATGGTAGAAGTTACGCGGCCGCCGGCCGCCATTTTGGCATCAACGAATCCACCGTTCGCTATATCAAAAAGGACGAGGCGAACATTAGAAAGACGGCTGCAATCACCTTTAGCAGATCAGCGAAGCGAGTCGTTACAACGCGTAATAAAACGATCGTACGCATGGAAGGTGCTTTAGCTGTGTGGATTGCCGACTGCCGGAAGAAGAACATAGCGTTGGATACGAACACCATCCAAACAAAGGCTTTGAGTTTATATGAGAATTTTGCTGCAAAGGAACCTAAAGACGACGACGGCAACCATGCTGAAGATGATGATGATGCAGATGATCCTCAATCAGGGACATCCACTGATTCCCAGCCTCAGAAACGTTTTTCCGCAAGCAAAGGATGATTCGCGAAGTTTCAGAAACGCTTCGCCCTGAAAAGCGTTTCCCTGCATGGGGAGTCTGCTTCCGCTGACACTGCCGCTGCTGAAACTTACGTGAACCAGACGTTCAAGAATATTATCGCCGAAGGTGGATACAAGCCGGAACAAGTCTTTAATATGGATGAGACTGGCTTGTTTTGGAAGAGAATGCCGTCGCGAACTTTCCTGTTCAAAGAGGAAGCCAAAGCCTCTGGCTTTAAGGCATTCAAGGATCGCGTTACCCTCGTGATGTGTGGCAATGCTGCTGGATTTTTGTTAAAGCCGGGGCTTATTTATAAGTCGAAAAATCCTCGCGCTTTGAAAAATAAAAATAAGAATCTCCTTCCCGTGTACTGGATGCATAATCAAAAAGCATGGATTACGAAGATGCTGACCTCCAACTGGTTCCACCAGTGTTTTATCCCGCAAGTCAGTAAATATCTCTTAGAGAAGGGCTTGCCATTCAAGATCCTTCTCCTTATGGATAACGCTGGTGGACACGCAACTGACCTGTCGCATGAGGGCATTCAGGTTGAGTTCCTGCCACCCAACACCACGTCATTAATTCAACCGATGGACCAGGGGGTTATCAGGGCGTTCAAGGCCCTCTACACGAAGAATACCTTGGCGGACCTCGTTGCGTGTGTGGATGCTGCCCAAGAAGATGAAGATGAAGATTTCAATTTGAAGGCGTACTGGCGGCAGTACACCATAGCCACGTGCCTGCAGAATATTCAGAAGGCACTTCAAGAGATGAAACCTGCAACCGTGAATGCGAGCTGGAAGAAGTTGTGGCCCGATATTGTTTACGACGACAAGGGATTTACTCCGTCGGAAATCCAACACTCTGCAATACGGAAATCTGTGCAGTTGGCTGCCATAATTGGAGGTGACGGGTTTGGCGACATGACGACTGAAGACGTCGACGAGTTGTTGGACTGCCATTCCCAGCCCCTAACTGACGCAGACCTCGAAGACCTGACGAAATCGGCAAGTGAGGAAGAGAGTGATACCCAGGAAGAGACCCAAGAAAATGTCGAAGAAACGGGCTTAACATTAGAACGGCTTGCCAAGGCCTGCAACCACGCGAAGGAGTTGAAGGAAATATTGCAAGAGTGGGACGAGGATATGGTTCGCTCGATGCAATTCTGCAACAAGGTTGATGACATAATGACTCCCTACAAAATGCTCTTGGATCGAAAAAAGAAGCAGCGGCAACAATTTCCGATCACAATGTTCTTCCAGCCTCGCAAAAAAGAGCCAGTTCCTCCTGCTAGTACGCCTTCGGAAGAAATTGAAGTTTCCCAGGAAGAAGTTGAAGAGGTGTCCCAGGAAAAGACACCTCCGTCTGAAGAGACGTAAAATACTATCATTGGCTGCACAGTAGAACACATCATCAGCTTCATCATCATCATTTCTACTGTGCAGCAAATTCATCGCCATCACCATTCAAGTTTTTCTTCAACTTCTTTCGTGGTGAGTACAGTAACAATCTTTATTTTTTACTTTAATATTCTTACTGCCTGTTTTATAGTTTAGTAATGTACGTACTGTATGCATTAAGTTAAAGGGAAGGTTTTAAAAGTCTACATGTTGTAACCTATCATATTTTTTTTGTTTAAAATTTACATTTACGTACGTAAAACAATCTCTCTCTCTCTCTCTCTCTCTCTCTCTCTCTCTCTCTCTCTCTCTCTCTCTCTCTCTCTCTCTCTCTCTCTCTCTCGTAAATTGTTTTCCTGCTTTGCTACGTACAATACTGTATAATTTATATTTGTAAGGTAACATATTTTGTAAATGCTTTTACTGTAAATACTGTATGTACTGTATCATTATTTATCACTATCATCATGCGCGTTAAATGCCTTGTTTGTTCTGAGCGTGGTTGTTTACTGAGCGTACACGCCGTCGTTTCAGGCGGCGTCATAAAGAAAAACATTTCATTTGGAAGTCCTAAGAAAAATACGTAAACTAAAACATTGGTAATAAACAAATCAACATACAGTACAGTACTGTATAATCAATATAATCGATGCAAAAACTAACCTATACATATATGTGTACTGTACACTAAATGAGTTTGTTTCTTCATTATGATCAGAGATGAACGTAAACAAAACATTGGTTGCCATTTTTTATCGTGCTTTTTAGGTGTTTAGGAAACGCATGATATAAAATCGCCTTTAATATTTGTGCCTGTTTTAGTTTAGGGTGCTGTAGTACATGCATTAAGTGTTCTGTACATTAAAGGGTGGTTTGTTAACAGTACTACGTACAAGGGAAGGTTTTAAAAGTCCGAATATACATGTTAAATAAATAGGTAAATATGATATCACTACTTCGCGGATTTTCACCTATCGCGCCCGCGTCTGGAACCTATCTACCGCGATAAACGAGGGTTCACTGTAGTTGTGTAACTGCAGGGTTTTTCTCAGTTTCACTAAAGTGCTGAATGGTCTTACAGGCCCAGTGCTGGGCTAAATAGCCCAAATTCATAAATAAAATACTTACAATTGCTTGACATATTCGGTTTCTTTTGTACATGTTAAATACATGTAGGCCTACTGTAAATCATTTTATTTAACTTGTTTACGGCTGTTGGTAATTGAGGGCCGTCTTGTGCTTTTAGGCCTAGACTTGCATACATTTTGACATTGAAGATTTAGTGTGTTCCTTGAAAGTACACTTCAGTCAAGCAAAATCTTACCTTTTATGAAAGGTTCATTTATGTTTATATTTAGTACAGAAATACAGTATATTTATAGTATAGTACAGTACATTTAGTGAAGCAAATAAATGCTATGTAAAATTGCGTGACGAAATGCTGTTGGTGCTCTCTTTTTTATATTTCATAGATTGTCCATCTAACATTATTAAAAATGGGAATATTCTCAGAGAAATTTCTGTGCTGTATTCAGATTTTGGTGTGAAAGACCAAGTAATATTTCAAGGTATTTTATGGATTTGAATAATTTGTCTCTCTCTGGTGGGATTTTAGATAAACTGCCATAGACTGCTTTAAAGATATTTCTCCTTGGACAAAATGTATTCTAAAACAGTTAGCTTTAGTAATTGTGAGATCTCCGCTGGTCTACATACAGTATTTTACAATATAAGGAAGACAACTTTTGAGAGGGTATAATTTTTAAACACTTTGAACACTTCAAATTTTTGAAGATTAGTGATTATACTAGTAAGCTCCAAATGAGGCAATTTTTCATTTGACAGTTTGTCCCAATACATTACTCTTCACCAGAATGGCAGAATGGCACTCATTGTAATAGAAGCCTTTGTTGCTATCAACATTAATACTCATTCTGTTATCTTTGGGTATGAATAACAGAGTGAGTACCTAGGGTTATGGTGGCTGATGTGGTAACGTCCCTGACTGGTGAATGCCAGACTGGGGTTCGAGTCCCGCTCAGACTCTTTAGTTTCTTTGGTCGCTGCAACCTTGCCATCCTTATGAGGTAAGGATGGGGGGTTTGGGGGATCCTATAGGTCTATCTGCTGAGTCATCAGCAGCCATTACCTGGCCCTACTTGATCCTAGCTTGGGTGGAGAGGGGGCTGGGGCACTGATCATATCTATATGTGGTCAGTCTGTAGGGCATTCTCCTGCTTGGTAGGGCAATTTCACTGTCCCTTGCCTCTGCCATTCATGAGTAGCCTTTAAACATTTAGAGTTTGTAAAAGAAGCTGAGAGAAAGAGAAGACGATGGATTGATGAACTAAGAAAGTTAACGGGTGTGGACTGGCACAGAAAGACCTTAAACATATGCAAGTGGAAGGACATGTCTGAGGCCTTTGTTTTGCAGTGGACTAGTAATGGCTGATGATGATGATGACATTAATACTGTAATGTTCTGACTGCTAACCATTTATGATTGTAGGGAAGTCCAGATTCCCAGTTTCCTTGTCCACCTTCTTCTCTAATTAATTTGCATCTCGCATTCCCACTCATTCTGTGCTAGTACTGTAGTATGAATGCCATACTGGACTCTATACATTTCCCCATTGTTTTCAGAGGCTGTAGGATCCTGTGCCAGAAGTAGACCATGGTAATCTTTTAATAGAGTCTTTGAAAAATTACTGTATGTTAGATGTCCTACAATAGAAACATCCTTTCCTTTAAGTGATATTGGGTCTTAGTTTTTCTGTGGTTAACATGTTAATCTAAGCTTATTTTGTTCTAGAGCTTCATCCGTATCCCATAATATTGTTTTTTATTTTTTAAGGATTTAAACTAGAATATATTAGGTCATGCACAGTAGTTTCTGCAGCTTGTTTATCATCAACAAGCTATGTCAGATTTATTCTTTATTGTGTCTTGGTGGGTTCCTTGTTGTTTTGAAATAAGTAAATGCAGTGTTTTAGGAGTTAATAAGACCCAATTTTGTTTGATAGAGTATTATTTATTGGATGCTACACGCTTTAATATTTATAAGCTACCAGAAATAATAATGAGCAGTTATTAAGTTAACAAAAAGTCATTAGTACTGTGTTTGATAATTTTATGAATGTCAAATATTTTTTGTTGAGGATATTGGTTAAAACTGATTTCATATTTAGCCCCCTTAAAATGGAAAGCACATAAAAATAGTTTACATTATTTGATAAAGAGTGCTTCTTGAAATATTCTTGGAATTTGTGCTATGCACATCTGTATTCATACTGTACAGTATAGTACTATACAAATAAGCTGTATATCATTGTTTAACTTTTCTTTTCATTCCAGGTTATTTGCTGAAGAATATGGTATTGAAGAATAAGTTTTATGGAACTGAAGTAAACTTACCCAAGTTACTTTTTCTCTTCATAAAGAAATGCATCTGGATCTCTTGCAAAGAAGACAGAACTGATGTTCTTGATAATTATAAAATCACTATCACACTTCCTTTCTCAGGAGAGAATGGGTCGATATGGTGATTAGTAATGGTAGGTGTTTGTTGAAGTTGGTTTTTTATACAAATATTTCAAAAAGCATGTACTTGATACTTAATGTTTATCAAGATCTTTATTCAAAATTGCCATTTTTGATTGCTTCTTTACAGTAACAAATTAATGAGGAATATATTTCTATTTCATAGGGAATTTGGAGCTACAGTTCTTTTTGCTATAAATTTCTGTTTAAGCTGTGGTTTTTGTTATGTTACGTATATGGTTTGCTGAAATTATTAACAAATATTCCATTTCTAAATAAGCTACTTTCTTGGTAATTTCTTGGTGACCAGCATAGTTGTGTTTTAGCTTAATACATTATGTAGTATGAAGGAAGCAAAGATTATGTGCTTAAGTACATACAGTAGTACAGTAATGTTGTTATTGTGATTAATTAGGGTTTTTAGTTACAGTGAGTCACTGTAGGAAGTGAATTTGTATGAGGGTATGGGTTAATAACAAGATAAGTAAGGGTGGGAAATAGTTTGTCTGTGTAAATGATTTAAAGTTGATGCTGCTTAGCAAGAGTTTGGGTAAAAGCCTAATAAATGTATAGTATTAGCTGATGCTTTATTGTTTATTTAATTCACAAGTCATAAGTGCTACTGTTTAACTTAAACCACATATGAAGAACATTTGGTCCGCTCATGCATAACTTTGACATGAAGAGAAATTTTCCCCATCATAGAAAAGCTCATGGTTTACATTTATTCTTACATGAATACAAACCATTATCGTTTAATAAGAGTATGTTTTCAGTGAAGCTGGGTACAATTGTTGAAACTTTCTAACGAGGTGGTGATAGTTACTGCCGGGTGGCGATGAAACGTCGCTCACCCAACAGGCTACTGAGCTGAGCTCCCACTTTGTTTTCAACGGCTTGAAAGTACGGATGTATCCCTTGAGCCATCAACAGGTTGTTTGTATCTTTGACTTTCCTTTTATATAAATTTGTTGGCAGGTTTTTGTACAACAGCTATTAAGGAAGAGGAGAGGTTTTGCATCTACAGTATTTTCTGATAACTGTAACTGGGTGACAGTTGTATGTGCATTCTAAATTCTTCCTCCTATCAGACAGCATTCCAGTTTGGTGCTTATTCCCTCGAGAGATAGTGGCTTGGTTATGTCAACATAACCCTGAAGAAGTTGGCTTTTGTAGGACATTTCTGTGCTTCATCGTAGCTGCCACCAAGTGTGAAAGGGAGAGATACCATTCTTCCTACAGTCATTGCCTTTCCTCAAAGGTGCATTGTGCATCGTTTGATGACAAAAGCTTGAATGCTGGTTCAGGGTTTTTTTGTGATGTAGGTATACTGGCAAGGACTGGAGCTATGGTTCCTTTCTGGGACGCCGTGCATTACGATGGTCATAACAGACAACTTCCAGCTATGCAGGTAAATTTTTTAAATGAGCCTGAACTTGCGAGGTGTCTTTTATACACAGTGGAGACCACAAAGAACCTCTCCAAACAGAAGTTTTTCCTTCGGCAAAACTCCTTTTTTTTTTATTCTTTTAAGTTTTCAGTGTAATATTGTTTATTTACTGAATGTGGTGTTCCTGAGGGTAGGTTTCTTGACCCATTACTTTTCTTACTATATACACACATGTGGTTTGGCCTATAAAACAAGCTCATTGCATATGCAGATGTTGATACTCTTTGCGTTAATTCTGTCTCCTGAATGTTGATGTCGTATTGCTGAATCTAGCTAATTTAAGTACTTAGTACAAATTAAGGGGCATGGAGTTGAACCATAACAAAATTCAAAAGTATGGTTGTAAGTAGGCTAAGAACATTGGCTTTTCAACATCTAGGTTTCTATAACTATTTACAACTCGTCTAAAATTTTGGGATTCTTGGTAGTAAATTTACTTATGAGAAGCACATTTAGTGTTCAATTACACTAAACATAGGTTTTTAGAATTTTTTTTTTTAATATGTTCAGTGATCAGTCTCCTGCATTCTGAAGGAAAGTTTTTTCTTTCTTTCATTCTACCCTGCTTCAAGTAATGTTCTCCTGTCAAGTCTTTAGCTGCTGACTCTCATCTTTTTTTGTTGGACAAAAACTTTTGTCTATTACATTTCTTATTCCTGATCTGGATATTAATCTTTGGCACTGCACACTCATTCAGTTAGTTCTTTATGAATGTTACGCAAGATTTTTCATATTCTGACCATCCTTTGCATATAGATATTCCCAGACCACTATCTTTTACGTAGTACATGTACTAGGTATGCAATTTATTCTAAGTCTTGCCCTCTCCATCATAAGGCTCAATACACAGTATTCAAGATTTATTATAGCTGTGACCAGATTGTGAAATGCTATTCCTAATCAGGCAATTGAATCGGTGGAACTTCAGCAGTTCAAACTTGTAGCAAATTTTTCATTTGAACAGGCTAACATAAGTCTCTCTTCATAGTTAATATATGACAGATCCATAGTAATATTTTTACTGATCTTAAGATACTTAATATTTATTCTTTACTTCTTATATAGGTTATTTATTTCCTTCCATCACTGTGCTATTTTTCCCAGTTGGAGCCCATGAGCATACAAAATCCTGCTTTTCCAACTAGAGTTGTAATTTAGCTTACCTAGTAATAAGAATAATAATGGAGGTTGATAGTAATGAGTTTATAAGCTTTCTCTCTGCTTTTTGTGCAATCCAAAGAGGCCCGTGAACCTTCGGGAAAAGTCAGTGATCCAAGCATAACCTACCCTGTTTTGAATCCATGTTAACATATGTTGTGCTGAGAAGTCTGTTGGTACACAGCACATTATCCTGGAAGTGAGTCTCTTACGAAGGAAGAGATAATCTTGCTGAGTTATTTACTGTACTTTTCTTAAAAATGAAAAGTTATTGTAGAATTGTATCGGAAGTAGAGACTTCTTGGGTATGTTTTGATAATTCTTATTCTACTATGTCATCAAATCCTGCTTCTTTCAAGATGGTCTATACTCCGTAGTATTCTAATCTTTTCACATAAGGTGAATAAATTTATGTCGCATGTAGAAAAGAACCCTACCAATTCTGACTCCTGCATATTCATCATCACATCTTATCGCGCCAATGTTGAAGCCATACGGGCACATTGTCTTTTGCCTCTCTCAGGTCTTGATCCAAGCAATGAGGGCCCAGTTGGCACCCGTTTAGAATGTGTTCCATTGTTTGTGGTGTTGCCTCACAGCGGCATTTAGGGTTGGTGGCTAATTCCCTTTTGTGGTATTTATCTCCAGTTTTGCCCACTTTTACCCAGGGTCTGTCATTCCTGGTGAGGGTTTTTCTGCTGGGCAGCAACTCATTGGATGGCCAACGGTCACTTACTCGCCACCTTTTTAGCCTGTGAGCAGCTGCCGGATTGGTTCTAGTACATCCACTGTTGCGAAGCTTTTGCAGGATTTCAGTTTTTGCCTTGCTCCCTGATGGATTGTGGAGTGGATGTCTAGGGGCATTAATTTGTTTATTCTTTTCAGTTTTTGCTAGTGTATGTTGTCGAGATATCTACTGCAAAAGTGTTCTTTAATTTATAAAACTTATGTTGCCTAACCTTGTTATTGCCCCAAAATATATTCTTTTGAATATTATTAATGCAGACAAAAGGAAGTTATGAATACAGGCTTTTCAAGTTCATTGACAATAGAAAATACAGTAGAGAGTATGGTTGGAGCTTTCTTTTGAAACTTGGAAGAAAAGTTGTAGGTGAATCATAATCTTATATTAGATGAATAACCTCTTTTGAGAGAGCAACTTCCGATGGGTCTCTGGAGGCTTCTGCTTTAAATGATTTAACCTCTTTTGAGGGAGCAACTGCAGATGGGTCTCTGGAGGCTTTGCAGTGTTTGTGACTTATTTTGAAGAACATAGAGGAATAACTAGGCTTCTCTATGGTTGGGTGGGTGTCCGATGAGCAGAAATTTACTTCTATAATGGATTCCATATTGAATAGATTGATAATGAGATAACTTAGGTGGTCTCCAGAATGCAGTGATGCTATTGGGGTTGATTTTGTTAAGGCTTTAATGTTCTCCCTGCTATGCAGTAGTTGCTGTTTCTGTGCCTCCAAGGAGTCTTTTTGAAACGGACAGACCTTTGTTAGAGTGAAAGCCCCAAAGGGCCTGGTTGATGTGGCAATAGGATCAGTCTTATGGAAAATCCAAACAATGGTCCTTTCCATGAGGTTCCCGGTAGTGGGTAGGTTTTCTGACTTTATATCAGGTTTGGGGAACTTTCACCCTGACCCTGTGTCCTATTGTGGTAAGAGGGGCTATCAAATTCCTCTTTCCCCCAATCCTTCAGTGTTAAAGGAACCACTCCTTTTCCCAGTTATTTAAATAATCCGGTCAAAGCTCATCTTTTGAAATTCGAGATTATAAAATTATAGCACAGAAAGTGATAGAGTACTGGATTGTCTTTGATCCCTCCCAAGGATTTTACAACTGGTTACTCCTAGTTCCAAAAGTGTCAAAAGGTTCTAGGTTTCTTTATTATGAATAGGATATTTAGTTCTCACAAAGTTTTCAATGTTATCTCCCTCAACTTCCTGGGAATAAGGATACGATTAGATGTATTCGATGAAATTAAATTTAAGTTCATATTCCTCTGCATCTGGATTCAATAAAACTTTATGAACGGATCAAAGATTTATTAGTTCAAGGGTCTGCGTTTTGATTTTGGGACAGCCTTCAAGTGTTCACCTGAGTGATGGCTACAATTATGATATGGCCGAGGTTCCTGGGCCTTGAAGTTATTTTGTACCTGGATTACTGGATAATTTTGAATGACCTCGTCAACAATATTGAGATTTTTGTTATCCTCTTCCTGTTCAAAGGATTCTATGTTTTGGGATGATAATAGCATGTTACAATAAGCTATTCCACCAAAAATTAGGGTTCAATTACTTAAATAAAGAGAATTTCAAGATAAAAGAATCGACAGTTCGGATGTGGATGAGGTTACCTAGGAGCATGAATCTCTGGAGAAATTTGTTCCGGACTGGTCGCTTAAAAATGAGGGATTTCTAGTTATTTCTTGGGCACCATCAGGATAAAACTTCCAATATAGGCACGATTTGTGTTACAGTGATGCAGAACTAACTACAACTGCTGAATTTGTGGGACGATACTTATTTTGCTAAAGGAATGTCAGAAGTACTATTTCTGGCCATCTCTCTTTTCATGGATGCTTCCCAGGAAGATTGAGAAGAGACCACAGTATAGACATTCTTAATATGCGAGGGAGATTGTAGAGTTGAGAATCTGTATTACATATCAGTTGCTTTGAACTATTGGTGGTGCTCAAGGCTCTTTAGGCCTGGGACTCTGGTAATGGAGATAGCATGCAATTATTTGAGAACATGACAGGACTGGCCTACATTAGGAGGCAAGGAAGGGGAAAAAAGTTTGGAATCCCTGTTGCGGATAACGGAAGTACTATTATAACGGAGGTGGATTAGTTAGGCAGACAACCGACACTACCAAATAGAAGGTCTATACAGGATGTAGTGTAGACAATCTTGTGACCCTATTGCTCTACAATTAAGGTTGAGCTTTTATCGAATTGTATTAATCTGTATCATCACCCAACTGATCATTGAGAAAGTTCAGGGTACCTTCTAAATAGCAGCATGACTGGTTTCCTCCTTTTTGGCTTGAGAGGAAGGATTATAAGATCTCTAGAGCTTCTGTTGTTGGAGTGTACCAGGGAGATTGAGGTTACTGGACCAATATACTAAAGAATACTGATTTAGAGGGTGCTTCATCCAAAACCACATGGAGGCTGTCCACTTCTCAAAAAAGGATGTGTCAAATAGTCTGTTTTAGGTTACATGAGGTAGCTTATGATCAAGACTCATTTCCTTGGCCAGTTATTTTGTTTGTGCTTATTTTGTGCTCTTAAGCCTTTTGTTTATTGATGTTTTCAGACCTTGAAGTCAGAAAAAAGCTATCTTGACACTTCAATGTTGGGTGCTGCCATAGCTCCAAATTTGTAATTAATGACTGCACCATACTTGCAATCTTGTCATAAAGTGAAATCATATAGTGTGGAAGTTACATTGCATTTATTGAACCAGTTACTGAAATCATATATTGTGGAAGTTACATTGCTATTGAACCAGTTACAAAACCAATCTTATCTAATTTCCAGTAGACAACGAATTTATCATTTTGGAATAAATTCCTGAGGTAATTATAAATGAAATTAAAATATTACGAATGGGTATTTTATTAAATCAGTAAAATTTTACATAACACTACAATAGCAACCTTAATTTTTATAGAAAATGGTACACTAATCTATAAATTTATTTTTCAGATAAGATTGTGTAATGAGGGGGAACAAATCATCACAAAATACACATGAAGAACTATACAACAAGGATGGATTAAACGGAGTACTGTTGACAAGATATTGAAGCTTCCTTTTATCACCAAAAGAGCATAGCATAAAAAAAGTTTTTCACCAGACACAAAATAATGAAGGAAATGGCTAAAAAGTCTTCTACTACACAATTCAATCTCCACTTTCTGAAATTAATACAAGAGAGATTAGTCGCCAAAAAGAGAGAGAATTACAATTTCCACAGCACCACAGGTTACCATGAGAAGAAATTAATCACTTCAAGATAACTGTACACATGTGGAACAGATATTGATCAGACAAAACAAAAGGAAGAGAAATCAAACTTCAGCAGTACCGTTATGGCAGAGATGGAGGTTAAGGAAGAAAAGTATCACCAGAGACAGAAGTGTAATGGATAATGTTTAATAAAGCTCAAGAGACAGAAGAGCCTCTTTAAGGGATAAGTTCTTTTCAGCACTATGCAATTAACTAGGGAAGAAATCCTAACACTAAAAGAAAAAGGTGAAAGTACTAAAAATAGAAGAAAACTACTATGAATCAAAGAAAGCAGAAACTGGAGGAAAATTTTCTCCACCAAAGGGACTACCAAGATCTCCACCATTAAAGTGAGAGACTGAAGAGAGAATAAAATACAGAAAAGCCCAAGAGTAGTGGGTAGAGAATTATTTAAGCTCTCCATCATTAATGAGACATGGGAAGGGGGGGGGAGAGTTTAGTTTGGAAGAAACCTGTTATTTCACCAAAAAATATCACCACCAGACTAAGATGTAGCATAGAAAGAAGTAAATGTAATAAACCTGTCTTCAATAAAATCTCTCATTACTCGCCATTTCCAGTTATCCATTGTAAAGTTCCATGAATTCTCTCCTAGTGAATTTTTTTTTTTTTTTCTAATTACCCAAGAACTTGCCTCTGAGTGATTACAGCATTAACTTACCAAAAAATAACGGCAAATACATCATCTCCGTATCTTACGCAGTTGATAACATAACGGTAAAATGGTGCAACTTGGAGCGAGCTGTTTACAAATTTTCCTTTTACGAAGTTATTATCCATCTGTATCTTCATCATCAATTTGTACTGTGACTTCAGAGGCCAAGCCTACTGGCATTACAACCTGAAGAAAAAAAGAAAAATGCTAGTTTCATCAGAAATTTTCATGCTCAAACCCTCATTTTATGAAAATGTGAATTACAACTAAATAAAGTAATTCTAACCTGAAGAAAAAAAGAAAAATGCTAGTTTCACCAGAAATTTTCATGCTCAAACCCTCATTTTATGAAAATGTGAATTACAACTAAATAAAGTAATTCTATCTAAATCCTGTACAACATGATAAACAGTCTGACCAAATAAGTAAGATACTATAGGCTGGAGTGTAAAATTATACAAATGAGGAGTTTGTAGTACCCATTTGCTAATTTAGATAAAAGAAATAGTAAAGCTATTTACTCGCGTACCTCAACAACAAATTTTAGTTTCTTAGTTGAATTGCCCAAGAAGATTAAAACATGCAATATGTTACTTCAAACCAACTTGTTCATTTTATAGGTAAATTAAATGGTTTTAGTACAAATTGAGTAAAATATGAATAGCCTAGTATACATGTTATAAAGTTAAAGCGTTATACTCTGGTCGGTAAAATGAAGACAAATTTGTCTTCATATTTGAAACTAAAGCTGAACAGCAGCTTAAGAGACAATATTTACATTTTGAGCAGCGTAAAATAACTAATAATAAAATAGGTCCTCAAAATTATCAGTAATACCTTGTTATTTCTGGTTTTATAAAATTGTACTTTGCATTTAACATTAGTTAACCCATGCATTTTGCAACAAATTTATAACAATCTAAATTTGGCATTTAAGTTTTTAACACTGTAAAATGACTATTACTATAAAGTAGGTCCTCAAATTATCCTGCATTATTTCTAGCTTTATATAACTGCACTTTCCTGGTAAATGGAAAGCTAATTTTAAATGTAAACTGCATTTTTTTCGAAGTGGTAAAAAAAAACAGGTTTAGATTAAGGTTTTTCAAATTGAGCTTTACAACATTATTCTAAAATAGCCCATAAAAGCAAAGGGCTTGTATTGGCCAAGAGAAATTATTTTTTCTTATTGAATTTATAATTTTTGACCACTACATCAAAGGGACCATGGGATGCTATTTACCACCCATCAGCTATCGGCCCTCGTCCATCTTAAGGCATTATGAATACGCTACAATCGTGTAAGTATTATTATCTACAGGGTCAAATAAAATCTTACTAAATAATTTAAAGCTTATTTCAATAGAAATTCTTTCATTACACCACTAATTCTAGATTTTCATTGCATAGAATTTTCTGTAAGTGAAATCATTTATCTAAGATGTTTTAATTTTTCTAAAATACAGTATTTTCATTACCCATGAGTGAGCAATGGCAACTTGCCTCTGAGTGCGTGAAAACAGATTTTACACACATACCAAATAAACTTGGGTTGAAAATATTCTATTGTTCAAGTTTGCTCTATCAAGAAATCATGGTCATTGTGGGCTTCTTAGGTTACTACAAGACTATCCTGCATTGTCCATGACTGAAGTAGTGTATTTTCAAAGGCCAGACCTAGTAGTTCTTCAACCTGAAATAAAACTTTTTTTTTTTAGTTTTACCAGGAATATTTATGCTCAAATACAAGTAAGTTCTCAATATTTTTTTTTTTAAACTATTACATAAAACTAAATTACAACCTACAGCACATTATTATACAACCCTAGTTATATTAACAAAAATGTGTTACATGATTTGATCGGGTCTGACAATACTAATTAGACACAGCAAGAGACAAAGCCCTAGAGACTGACCATGTACACACATGGTCACCAAGTTAGGACCAAGGAGGACCAGGTAATGGCTGCTGACGACTCGGCAGATAGACCTATAAGGTCCCCCAAACCCCCCATCCTTAGCTCACAAGGATGATGAGGTTGCACCAAGAAAAGGAACTAACGATTTTGAGCTGGACTCTAACCATAGTCTGGCATTCACCAGTCTGGGATGTTACCACATCGTCAACCACAACCCTGTTGTGTGCTATGATACAGATGGGGAGTTTGTAGAAAAGCAATTTGATAGCTGTGTGGCAGCAATTTAAATGTCTAAGATCAGGTGTAAAAGTGTTTTGACACTTATGTAAGAATCCATTTACTAGAATAAAGAATTAAAGCAGCTATTACTCATCTGCAACTCCAATAACGAGTTACGTTAGTTCATTTAATATTGTTAATTATCCAAGAAAATTGCTAAATTACCTTTAGTATAAAATTCTGGGAGTAAAATGTAGAGCCTAGTTATCTAAAAATTATTTAAAGTTGGAGTTAATTATACAACAATTAAAATAAAAAATCAGCTTTCATTAAAATGAAGACAAGTATTTCATATAATTTATATTTGATTTTTAAATCAAGAACCTAAATATATTTGAAAATTAATGCTAAACTGCAGCCTAAGTCGAAATAACCTGCACCCTTTAATACCCTTCAAGTAATCTCTCACACTAAGCTTTATAAATTAAGCTAAATTCCAGAAGGTAGACAGAGGCATATGTGTACTCATGTTAAATATGGCTTAAAAGGTAACCTAGGCATTTTGAAACAAATCAAGAACAATTTAAATTTGGCATTCAAATTTTAAACAATAAAATACAGATTAATATAAAAGTATTTCTTCAATTTATCAGTAATTCCTTGTATTTCTAGCCTTATATAATTGTACTTTACATTTAGCATTAGTTATCCAACATTTATCAGCAGTGTGCTTTTTTTCTAAGTGGTCAAATAAAAACAAAACACCATAAAAGTTGAAAATACTAAGTTTAGATAATTTAAGGTTTTTCAAGTTGCGGCTACAACAATATTATTCTAAATTAAACCTCAAAATCAAATGGGTGCTATTGGCCTAAAACAACTAATCTAGATTGTATTGGATTTATAATTCTAGGTCATTACATCAAAGGGACCTGGGAGGTCATTTAACACCCATCTGCTACTGACCCTCATCCATCTTATGACAATAAGAATTCACTACAATCATGTAGTCTTAAATTATGTTCTACAGGATCCATCTTATTAAATAAGAGATGATAAACAAAATCCTCCTCCTTCCTCAACCTTTACTGAAAGAAGCAACTGCGGAAACTGTAGGTTGAGAGGCAGCCATTGACGTATGAACCAAATTTTCAAGGAGTTCCTTTATATACAGGTTCCTCCTCACTGCCATAATAAATTTCACCAAAAATATTGCATATATTAGGACTGGCAAATACATCATTAGAAGACTATGAATACTTTATAAAAACTTGTACACTTACTATAGTCAAAAATTCCAAATCCTCCAGCTTTATAAACACCATCCAGAAATAGATGTCCAGAGCTTTCACTGGAGTTGTTGGCTTTCATGGCAGAACTGTTGCCACCTTATGCAGAAATACTGGTGTTTATGCCAAAACTGGTGACGTTTGTAGGTAGTATACAATGTACCATGAATCCTGTATCATGGTGTTACCCTCTATGCAAATCTGAACATGCTGGAATTGCCATAAATAATTAAATCAGAAGTCATAGATGAGGCAATTAAGAGTTAAACTATCATGCATAATGGTAAGTCTTATTGAGGTGAAAGCCAGAAGCAAATATGTGGGTTTTCACCCCAGACACTACTTTAGGACTGAGATATGAGACCTAAGCATAGGCAGCTTAATGTTTGTTGTAATAGGCATTATTAAAGAGGCCATGAGAATTTTAGAATAAAAGTAGTGACAATTTTAGAAAACAATAACAAGAAGAGTAACCAAGCTCAAGCTCTTCACCTCAATTGGTGCAAAGTTCTGCTTTCCTCTAATACTCATAAATCCACAAAATTAGCTGATTACGAGAAGCCACACTTAAAATTGGTTTATCTGAATGACAAGGAGATAATATATATAGTTTTAATTAGGGTGTATATGGCTTATTGCCAATCTTTGTACCAATTAATGACTTCTAAGCTCTGACTAATGAGCTCATTTTGTGACAAAGAAGGCCACACAAGCAAAATTTAAACAAGCACTACCTACTGTAATAGGAGTAAAGGTCAACAGAAAATAATACTGTCCCAAATCCAAGAAAATTAAACAGTCGAAACTCAGTTTAATAAAGCCGATGAGTAGGAAAGTACAATACCTTTGCTATGCCAATAACAAATGAGTTGCCATTCCACTCCTGACATGTATTCAAGAAAAAAGGGATTTTGACGAAGGAAAAATCTATTTCTGGGGAGAGACCTGTGACGCGCGGTGAAAAGTCCTTCTTTCTACCTTTTCTGATATAAATCTTCCAAATATACCAGAGAAAAATAAAAGCATGGAATGCAGAGGTTACTACCCTCGCGCGAGCACCTCGTGAGTGTCGTGTATACATCAGGGGCGTGTGAAAACCACTATTCACACATTTAAAAACAATGTATGGTACATGTACATAACATTAAAAAGCAGAAATAGGGACCAATGAATATAAAGTTAACGATCACATCCTTGGCGGTTAATTCCCAATTCCTTTGATGTGTATTTACAGGTTCAAGACTTACTATATTCCAAACCCTTATTAATTCAAATGAGGTTGGTATCTGATGAAATTGTAATAAAATGTTAATATACCGTACTAGATAGATTTTAATGTCCGATTAATTACTTGGAGCCCTTGGGCTTATAGCATTATACTTTTCCAACTAGGGTTGTATCTTAGCTAGTAATAATAATAATTAGGATAAAAACCCAGACATTAAATGAAAGGCAAGGTTTCTATCAATCCTATCGCCACGACACGTGCTAAAATTTAAAACACAAGGATAAAGAGGTAACAAAACACTAACCTAAACATTCCCAATCAGTCTCAACAACGTAGGTTGAACATCTAGAGTATACAAGAACTTCAAGACTGTTTAGTCTAAAACTTAAACCTTAGATCGACTTAGATTGTCTATTAAATATATGATGCGATAACATTTATATGAAATGAAAAGGAATTATGATAGACCTAGACCTCAAAAATTATAAAACAGATGAGAAAAATTGAAAAGTGTTGGGCCGTAGGCTGAATAATAAAAATTCATTGCTATGCAAGTCTGAAACATTATGAACATGCTAAAATTGATAGCAAGTGGTGAAAAAACCATCAAAGCGACTTCATACAAGTGATAAAACCTAAGTAAACCATGCTCAACTATTTATTGCGGTAACTATCGCGATGAATAAAGTTGGAAGGTATCTAACGGTAATTTTCATTTTAAAAGATGGTAGTGGAACGACCAAGTGGCCTAATCTCCAGTTACGGTGTCATGAAGTTATTATTACTAGTCAAGCTAAAACTTAGTTAGAAAAGATAAGCCCAAGGGCTCCAACAAATAAAGTAGCCCAGTGAGGAAAGGAAATAAGGAAAGAATAGTATGCTTGAGTGTACCCTCGAGCTGGAGTACTCTAACCCAAGACAATGAAGACCAAGTGAGATAATCTATGCCAGTGGAAGACCATGGAACAGAGGCTTATGGCACTACCCAAGACTAGAGAACAATACTGTACAGTAGTTTGATTTTGGAGTGGCTCTTCTCATAGAAGAACTTCTTACCATAGATAGTGTCTTCTACCCTTTCCAAGTGGACGGTGGCTGCTGGATAATTACAGTGCAATATTTAATGCCATGAGTGAAGAATTTTTTGGGTTATATTACCTGTGACAGGTGTATGATTAAAGAGGAGACTAAAGAATAGGCCAGACTATTTGGTGTACATGTAGGGAAAAGAAAAATGGAGTCTTAAACAGGGGTATCCAATGTAGTACTATCAGGTCAGTCAAAGGACCCGATAACTCTTCAGTGGTAGTATCTCAATGGGTGGCTGGTGACAAATTTCAGCAGAGCCATTCATGACCTATTACTTGGAATTCAGTAATGATGCTATGACCCCCCCCCCCATCCAAACGAGTTTGAAAACAAGGGTCTCAGGGTTAACATGGTCAAAGGCAGCATTAAAATCAAGGCCAATCATATGAACTTCCTTATAACAATCAAAGATTTCTGTATAGCATTTAGAGATTGTAAGAAGGGTATCACATACTCCAAGAATGCAAACTAGAGAACAGATGATTTCCTTCTGCAAACCTATTTAGACATTTTGCCAAAAGATGTTAAAAAATTTAGATATGGGAGTTATGGAAATTGGGAGTAATCAGTTGAACTTGAGCTACAACAAACAATTACACAATGGAGTAAAATTACAAATTTTCCAACAGTGCTAAAAGCTCCTCTTCTTGCTATCTTGCTAAAATAACATTACTTTGGAGTTAAGAAATCTGCAGTCTTAATAAAAAACAAAAACAAAGGAAAAACACCATTTGGGTCTACACCTCCATAAGCATCAAGATCCATCACGATAGCTTAATTTCACAATATCGAAAAGATAAACTAGTTAAGTTTATCCTCAGAAAAACAGGAATGAGGAAGATCAAGTCTCTCATTACTCTGTTGAGCGTTGAACAGTGAAAAAGGTGTTGCCTTTTCCTTTGGACAGTGAATGACAGCACCATACGGTTCAAGTAAAGGAGGAACTGTTGCGTTGTCACCAAAGAGTGCAGATTTAAGGGTAACCCACAAATTATGTTCCTGAGTTGTACCAGAAAGTTTTATGGTTAAATTGTATTAGTTTTCAGTTGAAGCATAAACTGAACAAAAGCTCAAAGCCGAGTATAGTTATTCCAAGTCAAATCTGATCTGTTACCCTTCCAAAGATGACAGGCCTCCTGTTTCTCCAAATAAGCACGTCTACAATCTTCATCTGTGGTGGAAATGTGGGAGGTTGGGCTGTGGCACCCTAGCAGTACCAGCTGACCTCGGCTGAGTCCCTGGTTAGGCTGGAGGAACGTAGAGAGTAGAGGTCCCCTTTTTGTTTTGTTTCTTGTTGTTGTCGGCTACCCCCCAAAATTGGGGGAAGTGCCTTTGGTATATGTATGTATGTACAATCTTCATTGAACCAGGGGTTCTTTTTCACTCTCTACCTTAGCACACGAGAAGGCATTCGCCTATCAATTATGCAGACTAGATTCTCATTCATAGGAGCAACAGGATCAACACTTATACAATTGTGACTTAATTACAGCCCAAAAGATCACTCAAAATACCATTCCAGTCTGCTTGAGATTTTATATAATCTTACACTAGTATGACACATCAGGGACAGGCTGCTCAGTCTTCACTACTAATGAAATTAAGGCTCGATCAGATGTCCCAACTGGAGAACAAACTTTACTTGTTATTACGCCAGGGGAGTGTGTATACGAGGTCCAAGCAGATACCAAACCAGCGAGTAGCTTCACTTATGATTTGCTCACTTTCTGATTCAGAGGCAAAGTCCAAAGCTCGTAAGTCATAGCAATCAGCAGGAGAAACAGAACTTGATCACTCCCTATGGTGAGCATTGAAATCAACAAAAATAAGAGGCCTTTCTATCATCATCTTGTTATCTTAGCCATAATGGCAAGAAGACAGTCTAAGATAGAATCATCCATATCTGGATTCCGGTAAATCAAACAAATAGAAGTTGTTATGCCTGCCGCAAACTTTAATTACCCGAATTACATGACATCCACATTCATAGCAAGACTTATGAGAAGCAGGGTATCAATCAGACATTTGTATAAAGTCCTTTTAAGTTCAGGGTATTGCAATTTTCCCCCAGTAATATCTCTTAAAAGGCTTGTCCAAGTAAATGTAATCTCCTCTGAAGATTAAAATTCAGGACAATCGGCTAAAATTTGTTTAATATCTATGGTCACTTGACAGTGAAAGTTGAGAGTTCTGAAAGATGAAAGATAGGAAGCAGTAACGGAATATAGTTGATGGCTACAAAGCGAGTGCAACTAGTTGCTGAAAGGAAGCTGCAAAAGACCTATGAAAATACAGTGCCTACAAAGCATTGCCTAAGGTGCACAGACAATTCACATTAGGGTATAAAATGGGACTCCAGCAAACCCAGAACTATTATTTAGCTAGTCTCATACTTTAGCCCCACTCCATGATTAAGTAAAATTAACCATACAAAAAAAAATGCTGTCTGCGACAAAATCATCACAACCAACTCCATCCAATTTGGCGAGCAGATGCACCAAACAGTGAGTAGCTCAGGTACATCAGCATTTAACGCAAGACTAAGAAGCAAGAAAAATAACAGCTAGATGAGCAGGGAGTTTGCTCTGCTCCATAATCAACCCAGAGTGTGGCTTAGCTCATCAATGGCCACCTCAGAGGTACGAATTTCACCCAATTAATCTGTATACTGTAAATAGAAGCCAGATGACCAACAACAACCAGTCTTCCTACTGAGTGTGAGCAAGGCCCTTATTGCTCAAAATATCAATCTGGAGATAACACACTTAGGATTACATGATCAGTTGAAAGAAACATTTGAGATAGTATTTCAAAGTTATAAATAACACTACAGGTATCTATTCTCAAGTAGTAACTGCCAATTTTGATCTCGATGGAATTTAACTGGAAATTCAATGACTCGATACTAGCCAATGTGAGACTAGGAACAAACAAAATACTACAAAGACCTCTTGTTACGCACAATACATTTGACTACACTATAGATTTTATCAAGGCACCTGCCAATCTGAAGACAACAGTATTGTATATCACACAAACAGAACAGCTAGTGTTATAACATTTTGCAAATGATGGAAGCAGCTAGTAATAGTATAGTACTGTACATACAACCTACTATAAAAAAGGAGACTGCAATTTTCAGATATTTTACATTTACCCTATACTGTACAGAGTCAAAGTCAAAGTCAAAAACCTTTATTCCATTATAAAATGGGAAACTTTAAGTGTTTTATATGGATATAATGTACAGTAAACCCTTTAGGTGCAAGTTGTAGCCATCAATGAAGCTTAGTAACAAGGTAATTAACTTGTGGAAAATTAGTAATGTAGAGGGAAAATCAACCCCCCCCCTCTCTCGCTTGACCTTTAGCATACCCTTTTCCCTTCAACAACAGGGTAAGTTTGAGAAGGGAACCTTGAATTTTTTTTTATATACAGTATACAAGATAATTACAAAATTATCTTTAAAATTTTGCAATACAGCAGTTCTAAAAATACAAACCTTCACTTCTTTGTTGTTATCCAAAGAACGCGCTGGCTAAGTGTTCTTTCTACAGTACATGTAAATCAGCAGTGTTGCTCCAAGACATGACCAAATTCAGTACACTTGAATTTTTAAATTTTTTATCGTTACTTCATCAAGACATGTGCAGTTCAAAGATGGAATACATTCCTGATCCCTGTAAAAATAAAAATGTAAAATGAGGATCACGAGTGACAGGTGTCAAAGTACCCACACAATCTTTTCCCAGGCACTTAGCTACTCATAATTTAATAACCAAAATCATCCATGCAAGCCACTCAAATGCAACACCAAAGTTACCATCAACAAAGAGTCAGCACTAACAAACATTTCAAAACAAACCCCATTGAAGAAGTTGAACAACAGAGATGTCTTTAATAAAGAAAAGATGAATATTTAGTTTGGAGCAAGTGGGGTGGTGTGTGAAGCCCAACCGCCCACACACGCACACAAACTTATTTCTAGTCGACTATCTTCTTACCCGAGCAGTTTTCACCCAAAATTTTCTCCAGTAAAATAGAAAAGCTTGTATTGCCAAAAGAACAAGAGGCTGTACTCTAATGCTCTACTATTTAGGTTGTCAAGCATTTTTTTATTCAATTCTGATGTAAGGAATTCAAGGTTAGAAACTTGGGCTGAAGAGGCCATTTAGCAGCAGGATGCAAGTGGGAGAAAACCTTGCTGTCACACTTCTAAATAAAAGTCGAGAGGTTGGAAAGGAAGAACGAAAAAAAGAAAAGTGGGAATGCAGGAAAATACAAGGCTAAAAGTTAGGGGCAACTATTGAAATGCACCACACAGTAATACATACATAGTGCTAATCGTACTAAACCCCACGTGAAATAATCTTCAATGCTGTACTGTATTTGGAATTTCCTTAATGATAGTAGTCCTTTTTCTTGACCTATGTTACATGCAGTTAAAAGTTAATTTGCCCCCCTGGTGTTGTAAACACTTTCAAGAGAGTACTGGTAATCATACAAGGCAGCGACTTACTTTTCTGTATATTACATCATCATGAACTTCCACATGCAGGGAAATAGTTTTAAGCTAAAATGAAATGTGAAATAGCCACTCGTCAGCTTTAAGAACTAATGAGTGGAGACTAAAGAGACTTTTCAAATTCCCCAATACTTTTATCATATTCTGAAAGAAAGCTCTTGTTACTATACAATCACTTTGTTCCCAACTTCTAAAAAATTAATTTATCAATGTGGTTCCTATAGGCTGAGAGATGGGTAGGAGAATTACATGAATGATATCCTAATAATGATAGCAAAAAAAAAAAACCATATGATAACCAGACATGCGCACACACAAAAGTTCCCTATGTATCTGAAAAAAAGGTAAAAAATAAGATTTATTCATCCATATCAAATGGCAGGCATTTAACAATAACCGATTTCAAGATGCTACTATACAGTACTTGGAACAGCCTTTCTATTCAGACAGTGAAACTACATAATTGTACATTTAAAGAATATATAAATCTTACTTATTTTTCCTGACGATACAAATTTCAAGTCTTTTAATAGGAATATGCTTTTAGCATAGCTGGAAAAAGGGTGTTAAAATTTATAACAAGGTGTTGTAGTTACTGGAAGGTGGCCTTGTGAGATTGACATCAGGGTTGTCTTCCAGTCTCCTTGTCAGAGAAAAAGTCTGATCCTTCCACGAAGCCATAAGTTTTAGGGTCTTTTTTTTTTATTCCTGCCATACTGCATTTAGTCTTTTGTTGTCTCCCCTCATTTAGGAAAGGAATAGAAGTCATTCTGCTTCCTGCTAATAACCTTTGTAGGTGAAGAGATGAAGAAGGATTAAGTCATGACCAGCTAGATTCTGGGTCCTGGCCATTAAATCCTGAACCTTGGCAAGGTGATTGAGATCTATCCTTCAGAATGACTGGTGACACAGGAAAAGATAGGCTGTTTACCTGCTTATTTCACTGGGGCTACCACAGCCTTTCATGGGTCCATTTAAGGATGTGGTTTGAGCCCTCTAGGTCTTGTCTTGATTCTCAGTCAGGATCCCTCTAGTCACTGTTGTCGTGAACATTTGAGAAGGGCGTCTGCGTGAAGACCAAGAATCAGGACCCTATTAATAGCTGCGTGAAGACCAAGAATCAGGACCCTATTAATAGCTATTGTGTAAGGAATTCCACAGCCCAGAGGAAGTAAGAATTGTCATACTATGCTGCCTTACATGTAGTCTTCTGGAATTCTCCAAAGAAAAAACCTGAAGAGGACAGAGAATCATCTTGAGCAGAGTTTACTAGTTCAGTCCCTGAGATTGGGTATTTACAATAGGTATGCAAATACCTGTACCATGTACAGAGTTGTATTCTCTGAAAAAGAGATGTTCCTGATACAAACCTCTTGCCTTGAATATTGGGAGGGATCATATTGAGAGCATCTTCCAAAATAGATATGTTCTCAGCGTTGTCAAGAGAGTAGAGTACTTGGATTCTATTCCCAAGTGGAAACCCTTCTTGGTATGTACTGGAGGTTCAACATCAAAGGATTGACCAGCAGTGCTTATGCTTGGTCTCGCTCGAAAGCTAGAACTGGATGTAGAGAAGAGTTCCTATATCATGTACCGATAACCATCCGAGAGGGGGTTGGGTTCTGGTACAGTCTATCCTTGCACAAAATCTTGGAGAGGATTGGTCAATGTCCACCATGACTTAGCCTAATCAGCCGTCCTGTGTCTTGGCGACTAATCATTCTTCCTCTGAGGTGATACACTTATAGGCTCTGCTCATAAACAAGCAAGGATGAATATACAGGCACAAGTGAGGCGAAAGGGGAAGACAAATGCATTTGCTTTGGTTCTCTATTTGGTCTAGAGCAAAAAAGGGCAGCACCATTCCTTCTCGCCTCCCACAAGAATGCTCGGTTCTAGATGGCTCAGCAGGAAGTGCAGAAACTTCTGACAAAGGAATTAAAGCATTTGGCAAGGTGGTGTCTCTAAGACTGCAAGCGTTTGCACGCCTCTCAAGTGAAGTTACCTGGTTTGAGTAGAAGTGATCCAAGTGGTCACTCACCTAGAAGCTAAACAGAACATTGTTCCCAAGGCAGTTTGGCCATTGACCATCTCAGTACAGTATAATCAGTCTTGCTTGTTGTTTGTTGGACATATGATCCTGTTTATTCCCACTGCTGGAATGTGGCCTATCTAGAGGACTTCAGAACACACTGAATAAGGAAATAGGAAGGGGTACTCACCCTACTTCCTGATGAAATTTACTAAAGTCCCTTGCAAAACCCAGAACTCGAAGCCGTGTATCAAAACCACTGTGTTGAATACAACCACGGTACATACCATCCTCCTGGTACACTGGGTTGAGATCGATCGGACACAACTGTGGCCAATTAATTTTCCTAAAATGGCTTCTGCCTCCACGAAGTAATAGAACTACTGTATGTACAAACACGGACATTTGCATAAGGGTACCTACGGAAGACTTTGGTATGAGAACGATAACAGTAGCACTCGCTTGAAGAACATGTTCCGAAAATGGGAGTTGGTGTCAACAAAGACTTCCAGGATAAAGCGGGTAAGCAGGAGCGTGCATGCAAACAATTGAGGTTTGGGGATTTAGGAGTGTGCTCCAAGGCACGTGCAGAGGAGAGAACTTGCAGGAGCAAGTGAACAGGGAAGGGAGAGCACCTGTAGCTGATAGGAGATTTCTTCTATCCTTCCTCTTGTAGGAGTGTGAGCGTACATGAGAGAACATGTGGGAACGACAAAGTGATCAGGTGAGGGCGCACAGCTAACGCACACTCCCACAGCCAAGAAATGGTAGGAGTCATACAAAAGCAACTCTCATCATATAGTCTTTAAGACCATGCAAAACCGGGTGGACCAATTCCATCCCGACCGGAGTGTGTGACGAGACGAAAAAACTCTCGGGTGTCCTCTGCGTTGTCTCCTCATCTCTCTGGGTCATCTATTCTCCATCCTCAGTAAGGCGAGTCACGGGGACTCCTGGGGGAGCAATGTCTCCTACGGACAAAGAAACGACAGGAGTCACGTGTGTCCAACTCCCATCGATCAGTCTTCTAGAACTTTGTCCATAAAGGGGAAAAAAAGGGAGGAACACTTCCATTCCAACCGGCAGTGTGTGAAGACATGAAGGGGGAGACAAAAATTATCCTATTGTGGGGTCTACTCTAAGCTGACGTCAATGACAACCAAGCACTTATCTAGTTCCTGAAAAAGTATTCTCAAGCCATAGACTATACCAAAACCCCTCCCCATGTCGGACCCATTGTTCCTCCCAATATCCATAACCTTTCATACAGAATGCATCCAGGTTTGATTTTGTTGGTCATTCAAAGGAGACCTATGTGTCTGGGAAATAGACTCCTCAGTTTGCAAAATTTTTGCAACATTTCACAGAAATTTTTTGGAACTGATAGCAATTTTTCTGACATTGAAGACCAAGAAGGAACTCTCATCAATGTTTTCATAGACAAGACAGTATTCTTTTGCCTCCAGGATGCAGGATCTTGCTAGAGAATTCTCTATGCAATGATTTTCCTTCTGAAATTCCTTCAGGAGAGGGACCTGTCTCTTCCAATCCCACCTTCCAGGCTCTATCAAAGTAAAGTAGTAAAAGCCCTATTCAGATAAATAGCCCTATACACAGAATGGACCTTGTATCAGGGATAGTGGGGACCCCTTAGCTTCTACCATCTGACCCTCGCAACTGAGCGTGTCTGGTTAGTTCATTCCTCTTGCTGGAATGAACCATGCCGAGAGCTTTACTGTACAGTATTGTTGAATGCCCTAGAGTGCATCTTCTTCATTAACTGGCAGAGGGACTGTTAAACAGTTCCTCCTGGCTTGTTGATGTAGGCCACTACTGTAGTAGTCGCTCAACGCTAATAATTGCCTTATCAAACTATTGAAAAATTAGCAGCGCTAATAGTACTATTCATAAAAATACCATGTTGATGTGCATAAACTTTTTACTTCCGATCATGATCCGAAGACTGTCTGGAAGCATTTGTGAATAATAGAATCTCTGGAGGCGGGGAGTTGAGTTGAACTCCTAGTGTTCCACGTGAACCTGAAATGAGGTAATTGGTGAACAATGACCAGTGATACTTTAGACAACACTTTAGCAATCTACCGGTGGAGGTGCCCATCAGGCACAAGTTTCTCTAAAGAGAAAAGATGTCCAGAGAAAAGATGTCCAGAGAAAAGATGTCCCAGAGAATGAATCCACTAACAAGCAGTAAGTTGGGAGATCAAAAAAGGTTGCACTACCTCCATGAACCTGCTGATGCTATTAATAAGTCTGATGGAAAAACTTTCACCGCTGCAATGTCTATCAACTTCCTTACCCCATTTTTCTGAATGTGGGACTTTACTTCCTCCTATTATCTCAATACCCTGACTATGGCACAAGGAAATGAGTGTCTTGATTCTTGAGAACCTGCCTCCTCGAGGACAACAGGATCAGTCAATCATCGAGATACTTCGGAACACTAATTCACATGAACTCTTGGGAAGCAGTAGACACCCCAAAGTAAAGAGCTATAAGTACACAACTTCGAGGACGAGGCAGAGGTACTTTTTCGGACCGATGGATCTGTCTTGGAAATACGCATCCTTGAGATCCATGGAAAGCATAAAGTCTTCCTTCCTGACATCAGCACGTACTGTATCATACTTGCAGTCTCCTTTTTTAATGAAGTTTGTTGAACAATTTTGCTCTGAGTAGAGAACACAAGTCTCCATCCTCTGGTTGACTTCTCTACCAGGCACAGCTGACTAAAGAATGTCACGAGACCCGTCTTGGACAACTTCTGGCACATTTCGAACCTTAAGGATACTGTACTATGTTAGTGTACACTTGGAAAATTATGCGAATAAAAATATTCAACAATTCTGCCAATAAAAATATACAACATCTGTAGGTATTGATTAAGTTCAGATCTGGAGCAAATTAGATTTGTTTACCCTAAGGTTTTTTCTTTTCTTAACTAAAATTATATGGAAACCTATCTGAAATTTACCAACATATTGCTAGCACTTAGATTCTTTCAAAGTTGCCATTCTTTGCGAGCTCTTACATGTTCAATTGGTGAATTTTGCCTACACAAAATGCATAAACCAGATTGTTTTTTTTAGATTAGTTTAACGAATCACTTGTCGATATACATTGCTCACTGAAACTTGTCTCCTCTGTCCATTATAGCTGCAACATAGAAGATTGATTAAAGTTTATCTTGCAAGAACAACAGATCATTTCAAATGGCGCCCCTTTCGGGTAAGTATCCTTCAAACAGCAAAATGTATCAATGACGGTGGTTTTAAGCCAAGATATCCCTTCCTAAAGTAATAACGAGGGATCATGTAGGAAACCATGGCTTTTGCGCGAGGCAAAAACTGAAAACAGGGAAGCCACCTACGGCTGATAGACCTAGAAAATGTGTGCTCTTATGTGTCACAGTTGGGACAGAAGGGCCATTCAGTGACATGAATAGATGGAGGTGGGGGAAACTAATACTACTGTATTTAGTAAAAGTTATGAGGGTTAACAGCAAGATAATATGAAAGTAAAGTACTGTACAGGGAATGGGAACTAAGTAGTAGGAATGGGAGTAACATAATTGGAATGCAAATATTCATTTGCAAGCAAAGCAAGACACAGCGAAGTATAAACCATTAGGGGGACATGACAAATTATAGGTAATTGATACATCAATAATGACCCGCGGGGCTGGTGTACGCAGGACATCCATGTTCCGCTTGCCACAACAGAAAACCAGTGAGCTTATGTTTTTAAAAAAAAAGAGCCGTGGATGAGCAAAACCATTCGTAGTTAGTAAAATAGTTTAGTCTAACTTTCTGAGTAGCAGGTTGGCCAAGGTACCAGTCCATTAAGTCAACCAAAATAAATTCTTCACACAAAGGGTCAAAACTAATGTTAACTAATTTCTTTCTACTTGGTATGGTAAGAGTAGAAGAGACACTAGCTTTGGCGTCTATACCATGGTCTTCCACAGTCTTGTGTTAAGAGTTCTCTTGGTTGAAGGTACACCCAGGCACTTCTTTATTCAGTCTCCTTATTCCCTTTATTCACAGGGCTATTTCCCCTATTGGACCCCTTAGGCTTATAGTTTTTCCAACTAGGGTTGTAACTTCTCTAGTAATCATAACTTATCTACAAGGATCTAACCTAAAACAGGGTGCACAAAAATTATATTTTCATAATAAAATAAATTTTTGAACATACAGAACTTACCTGGTAGTTACATATATAGCTTAGTCCCTGACGTCACGGCAGAATTTCAAAACTCGCTGCAATCGCCGATTGGGTAGCCAGGTGTACCACCAGTGCGCCCTCTACCCAGGTACCTGGAACCATTCCAACTATTCCTCAGATCTTCCATGCCCTTAGGCCTCTAGAGGGGAGGAGGGTGGGAATTAAATTATATATAACTACCAGATAAGTACCCCGTATGTTCAAAAATTTATTCTATTATGAAAATATCATTTTTAAACATCTGACTTACCTGGTAGTTATATATATATATAGCTGATTGACAACTTTGGTGTAGGGTCAGAGACAGCCATCATTGTTGGAATTTACATAAGAGTTAATAAACAAGCTTACGTGTTCGTACTTGTTAAGGAAGCTGACTTCAATGGATCCCTGCCTCATTATGTCCGCTTTCCTTAAGAGATCCAGCGATCCATCCAGGGGGCTGAAAACCTCTAGGAGCTGTCAAACCGGTGTAAAACCTCTATGTGACAGGACCTCCTCCAATACCCTTGTTCCGGGCACTCCCAAGGAACAAACTGACCACCTGACTAAAATCAATGATTGTTTAAAACTGCATCCAGTCTCCACAAACAACCATAAAAATACAACAGTTCCAAGAGAAGAAAAAGGGTATTAGGTTACAGAAATGTAATGGTAGATCCTTCCCCCACTACAGCATTCGCTGCTACGAATGGTCCCAAAGTGTAGCAGTCATCATAGAGAGTCTGGACTTGTTTCAAATAATGTGAGGCGAACACAGATTTACTCATCCAGAATGTCGTGTCCATAATGCTCTGCAAAGACCTATTCTGCTTGAAGGTAACATATGTTGCTACAGCTCTAACCTCATGGGCTTTGACCTTCAAAAGCTTGAAGTCTGTCTCAGTAAAATGTGAATGAGCCTCCCTTATTAAGTGTGATAAAGAAAGAGCGCGCATTCTTAGACATCTGTAGTGAAGGTTTCATGACCGAGCACCAAAGTGCTTCTGACTTGCCCCGTAAACCTTTCATTCTTTCCAGGTAGAACTTCAGGGCTCTTACTGGACACAGGACCTTCTCCAATTCCTCTCCAACCACATCCGAAAGGTTCGGAATCTCAAAAGCCTTGGGCCAGGGTTGTGAAGGGCATTCGTTCTTAGCAAGAAAGCCTAGCTGCAAGGAGCAGATAGCTTTGATCTCTCTAAAGCCTACGTTTTTGTTGAAGGCATGAATCTCACCGACCCTTTTTGCTATCGCCAATCTGACCAAAAAGTGTCTTCATGGTGAGGTCCTTAAACGAAGCTGAATGCAAAGGCTCAAACCTGTCACTTATTAGGAACTTCAGGACTGTCTAGATTCCAAGCTGGCGATTCCTGATGTCGTTCCTTAGTCGTTTCAAAGGATTTGAGAAGATCCTGAGGTCTTTATTATTAGACAGGTCCAAATTCCTATGCCTGAAGATGGCCGCTAACATGCTCCTGTATCCCTTGATGGTTGAGGTCAAAAACTTACATTTCCTTCCAAGGTACAGAAGGAAGTCGGCAATCTGAGTCAGAGGTACTGGAAGAGGAAACAGAGTTGACTCTGAACCATTCTCTAAAAACCTCCCACTTGGATTGGTAAACCTTTATGGTAGAAGACCACCTTGCTCTTGCAATCGCCCTAGCTGCTTCCTTCGAAAAACCTCTAGCTCTCGTGAGTTTTACGATAGTCTGAAGGCAGTTAGATGTAGAGCTTGGAGGTTTTGATGGTACCTTTCCCAGTGGGGTTGTTTGAGTAGATCTACTCTTAATGGGAGGCTTCTCAGTGTCCACCATCCATTCCAGTGCTTCTGTGAACCACTCTCTTGTGGGCCAAAAGGGGGCCACTAGAGTCATTCTGGTTCCCTTGTGCGACACGAATTTTTGCATTACTTTGTGCACAATCTTGAACGGAGGGAATGCGTACACGTCCAGGTGGGACCAGTCCAAGAGGAAAGCGTCGATGTGGACTGCGAGATCTGGCACTTGGGAGCAGTAAGTCTCCAGTCTCTTCGTCTTCGAGGTTGCGAACAAGTCTATACAAGGACGAACCCAAATCCGCCACAGGTTCTTGCAGACCTCCTGATGAAGCGTCCACTCTCTGGACAACACTTGACCTCTCCTGCTGAGACTGTCTGCCATCACGTTCCTTTACCCTTGAATAAACCTTGTTACTAGGGTTACATTCTTTTCTCTTGCCCAGTAAAAGAGTTCTCTCGCAGTCTCGTAAAGGGACCTTGAGTGGGTTCCGCCTTGCTTGGCTATGTAGGCCGACGCTGTAGTGTTGTCGGAGTTGACCTGTACCACTCTGTTCAGGACAGACCCTTCGAAGCCTTTGAGGGCCAATAGGACTACCAACAGTTCCTTCTGGTTTATGTGGAGGATCTCCTGATCTTTTGTCCAGGAACCAGGGATCTCCAACTTGTCCAGTGTTGCTCCCCACCCCGAGTCCGAGGCGTCAGAACACAAGATCTGGGTTCCTCTGTTCCAGAGAAAGACCTTCTTGAAGCTTGACGGGGTCGTTCCACCACTGAAGGCAACGCTTTGTGGATTCTGTAATGGGGATACATTTTGTCTCCAGTTCCTTTCCCTTGTCCCAACGTAGATTGAGGTGGAACTGAAGAGGGTGAAGATTCAGTTTTCCCAGGAAGACAAACTGCTCCAACGAGGAAAGGGTTCCCAGCAGACTCATCCAATCCCTCACAGAACACTTTCGTTTCTCTAGAAAGCAATGAAGCTTCACCAGGGCTTGTTCCGTCCTTGAGGCAGACGGAAAAGCCCGAAAAACTTTACTCCGAATCTCCATCCCCAAATATAGGATCTCTTGAGATGGTGTCAGTTGTGACTTGTCTGTTTATCAGAAGACCCAGTTCTTCTGATAACTTCAACGTCATCCGCAGATCCTCCAGACATCAATTGTAGGAATGAGCTCTGAGTGGCCAGTCGTCCAGATACAGGGAAGCTCAGATACCTCTTGAATGTAGCATACCTGCTACATTTGACATCAACTTCGTAAAGATTTGAGGGGCGGTGCTTAGGCCGAAACAAAGAGCCCGAAACTGGAAAACTTCCTCCTTGTACATGAACCTCAGGTATTTCTTGAAGTTCGGATGGATGGGGATGTGAAAATACGCATCCTGGAGGTCTAAAGAGACCATCCAGTCATCCTTTCTGACTGCTGCTAGGACTGATTTCGTTGTCTCCATAGTGAATTTCGTTTTCTGAATGAAGACGCTGAGAGCACTTACATCCAGGACTGGTCTCCATCCCCCCGAGTTCTTGGAAACCAGGAACAAGCGGTTGTAAAATCCTGGTGACCGTAAATCTCGCACCCTCTCTAATCTCTATTGCCTCCTTCTCTAATAAGACACACATTTGCTGTTGCATCGCCTGTATCTTGGATTCCTCTCTCTATCTGGCCGAGAGATCTATCAGAGTTACTACTAAAGGAGGTTTCCCTACAAAAGGGATTTTGTATCCCTCCTTGAGTAACTGTACAAACCAAAGGTCTGCTCCTCTCCTCTCCCAAGCTTGCCAGAAGTTGGTTAGTCTGGCTCCTACTGCTGTCTGAAGGTGAATGCAGTCAGACTCTGCTTCGCCCTGGTTTCGAGCCTCTCTTCTTCGATCTCCTTCCCTCAGGTCTGGTACTACCCCTGCTGAAAGTTTTCCTTACCCTTGAGTCTTGAGAGGGAAGTAGGCAGAACCTTCCTTGCTGTCTTATGACACAAAATCCTGTGGGGCCTTTTGGGCTAAAGCCGAAGAGACCTCTCTGACCAGCTCTCGAGGAAAAAGGGAAGAAGAAAGAGGTGCGTACAGCATTTCCGACTTCTGTATGGGTGTAACCCCATTTTCCAGAAAAGAGCACATTTGGGCTCTTTTTTTTTTTTTTTTAAGAACACCCGCCGAGAAAAGCCGCTAACTCGTTGGACCCGTCTCTTAAGGCTTTGTCCATGCAAGGCCTTCTGTGTCCACATCCTTCAAAGCATAAACCTTTTTCCCCAAGGCTCCCAGAGTCCAGTCAAGGAAATTAAACACCTTGAAAGCTCTGAAGATGCCTTTGAGAAGGTAATCCAGCTCCGACGTTGACCACAACACTTTGGGTCTTCTCATGGCTGTCCGACGAGGGGCGTCCACCACACTCTTAAAAGTCTCCTTGGGCAGAGGCAGGAACTCCCAAGCCGAGAGGTTCTCCAGTCTTGTACCAAACGCTAGATCTGGATGCTAATCTGGCCGGGGGAAAAGAAAAAACAGTCTTTCCCTGGTCCTTCTTAGATTGCATCCAGTCCCCCATCATTCTCAAGGCTCTCTTAGATGAGCAAGACAACACCATCTTCATAAACAGACTCCTTCGACGCCTTCCCTAGCGTAAACTCTGAAGGCGGGGAACGAGGAGCAGCAGGAACAAAATAATCAGGAAACTCTTCAGAAAAAACTCATAAGTTTCTTTAAATCCACCGACGAATGAAAGATCTTAGGACCTTCTCCTTCAGAGACTTCCTCTAAGGGATCACTAGGGGAGAGATGAGTCTTTCCCTTCTTCCGACAGGTCTCTAATCGAGGTAGAAACGTCCTGTTTTCTTAGAGTCAACTCCTTAATATCCTGACTTCTGGCATCAGGGAGTTCAATATCATGACGCCTGGCATCACGTTGTTCCAACGCTTGACGCTCGGAACTTTGACGTTCGCGATCTCGACGCTCGATTTCATGACGTCCAAGGTTCTTACGCACGGCGTCCCGACGTCCAACTCCTTGACGCTCGGCGTCATGCGTACCACTCACTCGACGCTTGGCATGATGTTCCTCCTTACGACGCTCGGCGTCATGACTACCAGGCTCCCGACGCTTGGTAAGATGTTCCTCTTCTCGACACTCGGTGTCAAGAACCTCTCGACCCTTAGCTTTCTGACGCTTGGCGTCACGGCGTAAAGATTCCCGACGCTCGGCGTCTTGGCGAGCCACTCTCTTCTTGTCTGCAGGCTGATAGACTTGCATGAGGGAGGAGAGTTTCTGCTGCATATCTTGCAGTACACTTAGATTCGGATCAACTTCTTGTTGTGGCCAAACAGAGACGCTGCTTCTTCAATAAGTTCACTTTCACGTCGCTCAAGGAAAGCGCAGAGCGTTCAGGGGACGAATACCAATCCGAAGGAGGAGGAGCAGCATGCACAGAAGTCATGCCAGCCTCCGAAAACTGCCTTCCAACAGATGGGGATGGACGCCTGACAGCTTCCGACTTCCTTCTATCTCCTACCGACGTAGCACGGCGCTTGGCAGGAGAACATTCTTCGGAGCAGGAAGGAAAACGCTCCGGACTGCTCCAATGGCTGCAACCTTGAGCCTGAGGCGTCATGACACGACACTGCTCGACAGAGGCAATCTTCCTCTTCAGAGGTCTTGATGCAAGATGCCAGCCACGTCTGGGCGCTGCGTCATCCGATGAAGACGAAAACACTTTCACCTTGCCTTTCCCATGGCAAGGGCAAGCGTCCTGTGAAGCGTCCACAGGTACGCTCGAAGGGACGACTGCTCGGACGCTAACGCCTCTCGTTTCCTTTCACCTGTCGACATTCCTTCTCCCAGGGGTTGGGAGCTTGGAAGAGGTCTATGGCTAGGAGAACGACAGGTTCGAGCAGACGCACCCTTCACTGCACTGATCAAATTCACTGAACCTTTAGCACTGACACTAGCACTCTTTAATACCTTAACATCGGACCATAACTTAGTCCTATCCGCTGCAAGTGACTCCACTCTCTCGCCCAGGGCTTGAATGGCCACCATCATGTCCTTTAGAGTTGGTTCATTAGGATTAACAGCAGTGGGATCTGGAACTACCACTACAGGCGAAGGATCAGTAGGTTCGTTGACATGGGGAGGGGAACAATCTCTAGAAGAACGAGATAAACTCTTACTTCTCCTGATCCTATCCCTCTGAAGCTTACGAGTGTAGCAGTCATACTCCAACCACTCACTCTCAGACAAAATAACACATTCATCGCAACGATCAACCAACTAACAAACTTTACCTCTACATTTCACACAAATGGAGTGGGGATCAACAGAGGCTTTAGCAAGCCGGGTCTTACAACCTCTCGCACACCTAATAATTGAAGAGGAGTCAGACATTATGAAAATTTTAAAGAGATCATACAAGCAAGGGTCAAAACAACAAAATCTAATCGGGTCCAAGAAAAATCCAAAAACAAATCCAAACGAGCGAAAGCCAAAGCCAAATTGTACATTACCCAAGTAACTGCAATTAACATAGGCTACAGCGAGTGAAATTCCAACGATGTCACCGGTGAGGCGGCAGGGAAGATCTGAGGAATAGTTGGAATGGTTCCAGGTACCTGGGTAGAGGGCGCACTGGTGATACACCTGGCTACCCAATCGGCGATTGCCGCGAGTTTTGAAATTCTGCCGTGACGTCAGGGACTAAGCTATATATATAACTACCAGGTAAGTCAGATGTTTAAAATAACTGGATTGAAGTCACCAAGCTCTCTGGACAACTGAGTAGCACTTCTACTAAAAGAAATACATCCTAAGGTTGTTTCAAATCATAGTTGAAAGGCATTTTTCTAACTGGTGTATATACAGTATATCCTTAATCATTACCATTATTGTTTTTATCCCCATATTTACAAGAAAAGTTGTAGCCCTACCTAAGAATGCAGAATGAATAAGATTTAGGGCCCAAGTAAAGAAAGCATCGCAGTGAGGTAGAGAAAAACAAAAAAATTAAGACAGCATCATTTGATTAAGAACTAGTAACGTGGGAATTGTCATTATGCTCAATAATAGAAAAAAGTTATTACTACCTATGTTCCAGCGAATCAACTGACTGATAGGAAAGATGTTCTAACAAACTGGTCATTGCCAGAGTAAATTTCTTAAATATTGTAAGTGCTATTTCTAAAAGAGACATTAAATCAATGCAACATTGAAGAAGCCGTGGTCAGATATATCTAAAAGCGAAGGATGGTTATTACTGTATTATGAACAATAAACTGCATTCACAATGATCTGGACTACCGAAATCAGGTCTGGGTGAATTTAATAACCAAATTTTGGCCCAACAATTTAGGTTGAAAACCAGACAGCTTAGACCAGATCTGTATGCCTAAATGTAGATCGTCTAAATAATTGTAGTTTGGTACTCTATTTACAAAATTGAAATAAAAGGATTGTATCCTTCACACACAAAACCTTAAAAAGTCATTCTCCCTAATATGAAGTTAAAAAAAAAAAAACATGTGACTGCACTACATGGGCAATATGAATTGCAAGGAAATGCAATTTCACCCAAAACATTAGGGCAAAGTTTGACAACAGTAAACCACACACTGGAGGAGTACCAGAAATACGTCAAATTTGGAATACTCTGTATATTTCCTAACTATACAATCCTAAAGCTCTTTATCAAACCAGAGAGTACTATTATAAGTGCTAAGTGAGGTGCCTACAACAGCTTATATGAGCTCTGAAAACAAAGCACTCTATCCCTCCAAGAACTTCGTTGACCCCCTAGACCCAGACACCCATACGCAGAATATAGAAAATTTCACGGTTAACCCTTTTACCCCCAGGCTATTTGGAAATTTCCAACCCTTAACCCCGAAGGGTTATTTTTTATTCAAGCACATTTTGCAGTTTATATTTTTCAAATTGCTCTAACAGCCTTAATTTTGGTCATAGAGAGGTCAGGTTGGTCTCATTCTCTTGGGAAATGCCTGAATTTTCTCAAAAAAAAAAATTATCAAAAAAGTAAAAAAAAAAATTATAAATAGCAGTTTTTTGCAGGGACATACTGGTACGTCCATGGGAGTAAAGGGATGTGTTTTGTGAAACGTACCGGTACGTCCTTTGGGGGTAAAAGGGTTAAAGAGTGAACAGAAATGCCTCGAAATAAAAATTTCTTAGACCATCCTTTCAAAGGTTTTCCTTTACGCACCACTACCCAAAAGAGACATTGTTGCATCATTTTTCCTTGCCACCAGTTGTGTCTACCCTCTACAACAACAATTGGCAGAAGACTCCAATGATCCCCAATCTGCCACGTCCCAAACATAAGGCAATTTCTCTTTTCTGCGGTTAATGGATAAACCAATAGGATTCTTTTTTAAATTACCAAAATAAAGACCATAAAATAACCCCAAAATAATAAGCAATGGGGCTAGCGAGAGCAGTTCTACATGTACTGCTTGTCAGTACAGTGAACCCTCGCTACTTCGCGGTTTGACCATCGCGGATTCACCACTTCGCGGATTTTTTTTCATAACCCATATATATATACATATTGCGGATTTTCCGGAAATTTCGAAAATACCGCGATATCTAAAGACCCCAAATACGATATTTCGTTACCTGTAATTCCATTAATACTGTAATTAGTAATATCTGCTCTTACTGATTGTTCATTGCATTACATATCACATAATTAAGCACAGAAAGAAATAAAACACGAAAAGAGAATGTGATCATACGATAATTCAGTACTGTATACAGTAGGTAGTAAAGTTAAATCGAACATGAAACTCAAATCAGATGCAGTCATACCATATTAGAATGGTGTAAGGCTGCTGTTGGCTACTACTGTACTACAAATGTAATGGATGTGCTTCTTTTCCATGAATCTTTTGTATGTATACGTACGTAGTACTGCATCCAATAATATTCTTTGTTGCAAAAATCACATTTCGAATAAGCGTACGAGAGAGAGAGAGAGAGACATATCCTACAACAAAAGCGTAAAATAGCGTACGTAAAGCTGTATTATTATTATTATTATTATTGTTATTAAAAATATTATTATTATTATTATTATTGTTGTTGTTATTAAAAATATTATTGTTATTATTATTATTATTACAGTATCATTATTTATTATTATTATTATTATCATTATTATTATTATTACTGTACAGTACACTATACGCAGGGTATCTTGTACTTTGAATTGGTAACCTACGTAGCATATAAGACGGGTTGTGATTGGTTCAAGCGCTGATAGATGACGAATCAGAACTCAAGTTTTGTTATCTAGCCTGTGATTGGTGTTTTGCCCGCATCTCCAACTTCCAGCATCTTTTCGGGGCCACTTTCTCTCCCGCCGTATCGCTGTGTAGACGTTGTTAAGTTTGTGAACTTGATCTGTGCTGTGCGTGAGTTTTAAGTTGAACTTTTTGTTGAACTTTCTGTTAAACCCTACTTTACAATGCCTCCCAAGCGTTCTGCTTCTACTAAGGCTGGTAGTGAGCCTAAACGCCACCGAAGGATGATGACGATTGCTGAGAAGGTGACGCTTCTCGATATGTTAAAAGACGGTAGAAGTTATGCGTCCGCAGCCCGCCATTTTGGAATCAATGAATCCACCGTTCGCTATATCAAGAAGGACGAGGCGAACATTAGAAAGACGGCTGCAATCACCTTTAGCAGATCAGCGAAGCGAGTCGTTACCACGCGTAATAAAACGATCGTACGCATGGAAGGTGCTTTAGCTGTGTGGATTGCCGACTGCCGGAAGAAGAACATAGCCTTGGATACGAACACCATCCGAACAAAGGCTTTGAGCTTTTATGAGAATTTTGCGGCAAAGGAACCTCAAGACGACGATGGCGACCACGCTGAAGATGATGATGATGTAGATGAACCTCAACCAGGGACATCCACTGATTCCCAGCGTCAGAAACAACGTTTTTCCGCCAGCAAAGGATGGTTCACGAAGTTTCAGAAACGCTTCGCCCTGAAAAGCATTTCCCTGCATGGCGAGGCTGCTTCCGCTGACACTGCCGCTGCTGAAAATTACATGAACCAGACTTTCAAGAATATTATCGCCGAAGGTGGATACAAGCCGGAACAAGTGTTTAATATGGATGAGACCGGCTTGTTTTGGAAGAGAATGCCGTCGCGAACTTTCCTGTTCAAAGAAGAAGCCAAAGCCTCTGGCTTTAAAGCATTCAAGGATCGCGTTACCCTCGTGATGTGTGGCAATGCTGCTGGATTTTTGCTAAAGCCGGGGCTTATTTATAAGTCGAAAAATCCTCGCGCTTTGAAAAATAAAAACAAGAATCTCCTTCCCGTGTACTGGATGCATAATCCAAAAGCATGGATTACGAAGATGCTGACCTCCAACTGGTTCCACCAGTGTTTCATCGCGCAAGTCAGTGAATATCTCTTAGAGAAGGGCTTGCCATTCAAGATCCTTCTCCTTATGGATAACGCTGGACACGCAACTGACCTGTCGCGCGAGGGCGTTCAAGTTGAGTTCCTGCCGCCCAACACCACGTCATTAATTCAAACGATGGACCAGGGGGTTATCAGGGCGTTCAAGGCCCTCTACACGAAGAATACCCTGGCGGACCTCGTTGCGTGTGGATGCTGCCCAAGATGATGAGGATGAAGATTTTAACTTGAAGGCGTACTGGCGGCTGTACACCATAGCCACGTGCCTGAAGAATATTCAGAAGGCACTGCAAAAGATGAAACCTGCAACCGTGAATGCGAGCTGGAAGAAGTTGTGGCCCCAGATTGTTTACGACGACGAGGGATTTACTCCGTCTGAAATCCAACACTCTGCAATACGCAAATCTGTGCAGTTGGCTGCCATAATTGGAGGCGACGGGTTTGGCGACATGACGACTGAAGATGTCGACGAGTTGTTGGACTGCCATTCCCAGCCGCTAACTGATGCAGACCTAGAAGACCTGACGAAATCGGCCAGTGAAGAAGAGAGTGAAACGCAGGAAGAGACCCAAGAAAATGTCGAAGAAACGGGCTTAACATTAGAACGGCTTGCCAAGTTCTGCAACCATATGAAGGAGGCGAAAGAAATGTTGCAAGAGTGGGACGAGGATATGGTTCGGTCTATGCAATTCTCCAACAAGGTCAATGACATCCCGACTCCCTACAGGATGCTCTTAGAGCGAAAAAAGAAGCAGCGGCAGCAACTTCCGATCACAATGTTCTTCCAGCCTCGCAAAAACGAGCCAGTTCCTCCTGCTAGTACGCCTTCAGAAGAAGTTGAAGAGGTGTCCCAGGAAAAGACACCTCCGTCTGAAGAGATGTAAAATACTATTATTGGCTGCACAGTAGAAGACATCATCATCATTTCTACTGAGCAGCAAATTCATCGCCATCATCATTCAAGTTTTTCTTGAACTTCTTTCGTGGTGAGTACAGTAACAATCTTTATTTTTTACTTAAATATTCTAACATTTTAATATTTGTGCCTGTTTTAGTTTAGTACTGTATGCATTAAGTTAAAGGGAAGGTTTTAAAAGTCTGAAGAGTATACATGTTGTAACCTATATTTTTTTTTGTTTAAAATTTACATTTGTACGTAAAACAATCAATCAATCAATCAATCAATCAATCAATCAATATCTCTCTCTCTCTCTCTCTCTCTCTCTCTCGTAAATTGTTTTCCTGCTTTGCTACGTACAGTATGTACTGTATGATTTTATATAGATACGGTAAATAATATTTGTAATAACATTTTCTAAAAGCTTTTACTGTAAATATCATTATTTATCACTTTTATCATACGCGTTAAATGCCTTCTTTGTTCTGAGCGTGGTTGTTTACTGAGCGTACTTTATGACGCCGTCGTTTCAGGCGGCGTCATAAAGAAAAACATTTCATTTGGAAGTCCTAAGAAAAATTAAGTAAAACATTGGTAATAACAAAATCAACATACCGTACTGAATAATCAATATAATCGATGCAAAAACTAACCTATACACAGATGTGTACAGTAAATGCGTTTGTTTCTTCATTATGATCAGAGATAAACATAAACAAAACATTGGTTGCTTTTTGGCGTGTTTAGGAAACGCATGATATAAAATCGCCTTTAATATTTGTGCCTGTTTTAGCTTAGGGTACTGTAGTACATGCATTAAGTGTTCTGTACATTAAAGGGTAGTTTGTTAACAGTACTACGTACAAGGGAAGGTTTTAAAAGTCTGAATATACATGTTAAATAAATAGGTAAATATGGTGTCACTACTTCGCGGATTTTCACGCTGGGTCTGGAACCTATCTACCGCGATAAACGACGGTTCACTGTAGTTAGGATCAGTGATGTTTTTTGTTCTTTGCAAGCAAAACTAGATACTGCGGAATAAAGACCATTATTAGTTTAAAAAGAAAAAAATAACCAATGGGGCTAGTTAGAACAGCTCTACATGTACTGCTTCTCAGCATTTAGGAGCAGTGATATTTTGTTCTTTGCGAACGAAGCGAAACAGGAAAAAACCATTATTAGTTTTATAAAATAACTTAAAAAAATAAGCAATGGAGCTAGCGAGCACAGCTATACATGTACTGCTTGTCAGTAATTTGGAGCAGTGATGTTTTTTGTTCTTTGCGAGCGAAGCAGGACACGACGGAGCAAAAAACCATTGCTACTTTTGAAAAAATAACCCTAAAATAATAAGCATCGGCACCAGCCACCCATTGAGATACTACCGCTAGAGAGTTATGGGGTCCTTTGACTGGCCAGACAGTACTATATTGGATCCTTCTCTCTGGTTATGGTTCTTTCCCTTTGCCTACACATACACCAAAAAGTCTGGCCTATTCTTTTCAGATTCTCCTCTATCCTCATACACCTGACAACACAGATTACCAAACAATTCTTCTTCACTCAAGGGGTTAACTACTGCACTATAATTTTTCAGTGGCTACTTTCCTCTTGGTAAGGGTAGAAGAGAGACTTTAGCTATGGTAAGCAGCTCTTCTAGGAGGAGGACACTCCAAAATCAAACCATTGTTCTCTCGTCTTGGGTAGTGCTATATAGCCTCTGTACCATGGTCTTCCACTGTCTTGGGTTGGAGTTCACTTGCTTGAGGGTACACTCGGGCACGCTGTTCTGTCTAATTTCTCTTCCTCTTGTTTTGTTCAAGTATTTATAGTTTATATAGGAAATATTTATTCTAATGTTGGTACCGTTTTTAAAATATTCAATATTTCCTTGTTTCCTTTCCTAACTGGGCTATTTTCCCTGTTGGGGCCCCTGGGCTTATAGCATCTTGCTTTTCCAACTAGGGTTGTAGCTTAGCAATTGATAATAATAATAATAATAATAATAATAATAATAATAATAATAATAATAATAATAATAATAATAATAATAATAGCGAGCACAGCTTTACATTTGCCAATTGTCACCACTTAGGAGCAGTGATGTTTTTTTTTTGCAAGTGAAGCGAGACATGTCGAAGCAAAAATAATTATTAAAAAAAAAAAAAAAAAAATCCTCAAAATAATAAGCGATGGGGATACCGAGCTCAGCTTACATTAACCGCTGGTCAGTACTTAGGAGCAGTGATGTTTCTTGTTCTTTGCGAGTTTTTTGTTCTTTGTGAGCAAAGAGACAAGTTGAAGCAAACACCATTAAAAAGAAATAATCTCAAAATAATAAGCAATGGGGGTAGTGAGTGCAGCTCTACATTTACTGCTTGTCAGTACTTAGGAGCAGTGATGTCTTTCGTTCTTAGCCAGCGAAGCAAGACACAGCAAAGTAAACACCAGTTAGTTTGAAAAAATAACCTCAAAATGATAAGAAATGGGGCTAGCGAGTGCAGCTCTACATGTACCTCTAGTCAGTACTTAGGAGCAGCGTGTTTTATGTTCCTTGCGACTGAAGCAAGACACTGAACAAAAACCATTATCAGTTAAAAAAAATAACCTCAAAATAATAAGCAATGGGGATAGCAAGCTCAGCTCTACATGTACCACTAGTCAGTGCTTAGGAGCAGTGGTTTTTTTTTTTTCCTTGCGACTGAAGCAAGACACTGAACAAAAACTATTCAGTTAAAAAAAATAACCAAAAAAATAATAAGCAATCGAGACAGCGAGTGCAGCTCTATATGTACCGCTTGTCAGTACTTAGGAGTGGAGCAGGTGTTTTTTGTCCCTTGCGAGCGAAGCGAGACTGAATAAAAAAACCATAATCCGTTCAGAAAATTGAGCTCAAAATAATAGGCACAGGGGGTAGCGAGCACAGCTCTACATGTAACGCTTGTCAATACTTAAAAGCGGATATTTTTGGTTCCTTACGAGTGAAGCGAGAAGCTTAAGCAACAACCATTAACAGGTAAAAAAATAACCTCAAAATAATAAGCAATGGGGCTAGCGAGCGCAGCTCTTTATGTATGGCTTGTCAATACTTAGGAGGGTATTATTTGTTCCTTGCGAGCGAAGCGAGACTGTACAAAAACCATTATTAGTTCAAAGAAATAACCTCAAAATAATAAGCAATGAAGATAGCGAGCGAAGCTCTACATTTATCGCTTCTCAGTACTTAGGAGCGGATGTTTTTTGTTCCTTGTGAGTGAGGCAAGACACTGAACAAAAACCATAATCAGTTCAGAAAAATAAGATCAAAATATTAGGCAATGGGGGTAGCGAATGCAGCTCTACATGTACCGCTTTTTAGTACTTAGGAGCGGATGTTTTTTGTTCCTTGTGACTGAAGCAAGACACTGAACAACAACCATAATCAGCTCAAAACAATAACCTCAAAATAATAAGCAATGAGGATAGCGAGCGAAGTTCTACATTTATCGCTTCGCAGTAACTGGGAGCAGATGTTTTTTGTTCCTTGTGACTGAAGCAAGACACTGAACAACCGCAATCGGTTCAAAAAAATAACATCAAAATAATAAGCAATGAGGACAGCGAGCGCAGCTCTACATGTACCGCTTGTGAATACTTAGGAGCGGATGTTTTTTTGTTCCTTAAGAGCGAAACGAGACACTGAACAAAAACCATAATCAGTTAAAATAAATATCCTCAAAATAATAAGCAATGGGGATAGCGAACACAGCTCTACATGTACCGCTTGTAAGTACTTAGGAGCGGAGCGGGTGTTTTTTGTCCTTTGCGAGTTAAGAGAGACTGAACAAAAACCATAATTAGTTCAGAAAATTAAGCTCAAAATAATAGGCGAAGGGGGTAGCCAGCGCAGATCTACACGTAACGCTTGTCAATACTTAAAAGCGGATATTTTTGGTTCCTTTCGAGCGAAGCGAGACACTTAGGCAACAACCATTATCAGGTAAAAAAAATACCCTCAAAATAATAAGCAATGAGGGTACCGAGCACAGCCCTACACATATCGCTTGTCAGTACTTATGAGCATGTTTTTTGTTCCTTGCGAGCGAAGCGACACACTGAACAAAAATCATTTTCAGTTAAAATAACCGCAAAATAATAAGCAATGAGGGTAGCGAGCATTGCTCTACACTATCGCTTGTCAGTACTTGGGAGCGTATTTTTTGTTCCTTGCGAGTGAAGCGAGACTTAACAAAAACCATAATCAGTTAAGAAAAATATGATAAAAATAATAAGCAATGGGGATAGCGAGTGCAGCTCTACATATACCGCTTGTCAGTACTTAAGAGCAGTGGTATTTTGTTCCTTGCGAGTGAAGCGAGACAACAAAAACCATTATCAGTTAGAAAAAATAACCTCAAAATAATATGCAATGAGGATAGCGAGCGCAGCTCTACATCTATCGATTCTCAGTACTTAGGAGCAGTGTTTGTTCCTTATGAGCAAGTCAGGATGCCTGAAAACTTGGAATCAATCAATCCTTGTGAGCGAAGCAAGACACTGAACGAAAACCATAATCAGTTCAGAAAAATGAAGATCAAAATAACAAGAAATGGGGGTAGCAAGTGCAGCTTTACATGTACCGCTTGTCAGTACTTAGGAGCGAATGTTTTATGTTCCTTGCTAGCGAAGCGAGACACTGAACAAAAACCATTTTTGGGCTCAAGCCATGGCGTCCTGATGGAAGGTTCCTGTTTGGTAGCTTCCTTGGGTATAAGACTACTAAGATATTCCCAGAGAATTTAACCACAGGTTATCACAGAATTCTAACTTCTGGAGCGAGTATCTCAAAGGTTTCCCTTTAAGACATCGTAATACAACAGGGGACACGCATGTCTGGTCGTGCCACATAGCTATCTCCACCCCGAACAGAGTTAACGCTTCGGTGTGTAAGGGCTGAGAATAGCTGGGAGCCGTTCCACAGCTAATCTCACTCGTGGCTACTACTGATACTCGAGACGTAAACAAACGGACGCCATTGCTCTAATGACGTCACGAGCGTCTTCATCCTTTGTTTAGTAGCTGCCCTACTGAGACGGATTTTCCCTTGTGTGAACTTTATCGTTTTGCATCTTCGCTATGTCGTTACCTTCAGCCTCGCCTTCTTCTGGAAAGTTGAGTACAAGGTTCCAGTATTGTTTAATTAAGCTCTGGCCGTAAAGTAAATATTATTTCGCGAAATAATTGATGTTTTGTGGCAGAGCTGTGCCTCTACCGGACCCGCCATTTTATGGCGTCGTTGTTGTTTTGCATGTCTTATTTAGTTAGCCACAACAACGCTTCCGGCTTTATATACTAATCGAATACATTAGTTTATTTAGTCTTCATAGCTAGGAACTTTTATATCGTGTTAGACGCTTTTTATCGGTCATCGATTGACCTCATACCAGTCGGCTACTATAGCCCCCAGGCCAGGAGCCTATATACAAGTGTTCATGCATGATTTATCAGTGATCCTAGACTAAGTTATGAAGATAGTGGCATTATTATTTTACAATACTTTTGACTAGTGATGCAAATGTTTTCGCCTTCAGGGACCATATAGGGGATAGGCTAGTCAGTGATTCTTTCTAGCCTAACCTAACCTTAGGACCCCTATATGCTTCCTTCATCCCCTGCCTTGGCACTCCCTCTATTTAGCCTTGATCCCTTTTCTGAGTAAAGGGATTTATTGTCTAATAGAGTATTATATCGCCTCTCAGTCCTCCCTAAAGGAATGACCCCCCTTTAGGATTGCGTCTGAGAGTGAGGTTAGGCTAGCCTACCTCTATGGCTAGGATAGTCTACGACTTTCCTGCGATAGCGATACGTCTTCTTCCTTGCCTAGTTCAGGACTTTTAGCCCTGATCTAGGCCGGGTTAGGAAGGTTTCTCTGTTCCATGCTGAAACTGTACTCTTGCACCGTTTTTAGCCGATCAGCCTAATCTTAGGTTAGGGAGTGTCCTCCCTTCCCTTTGTGGCCGCTCTGGTACAGAAACCCTTCCTGGGAAGACCCCTCTCTTCTCCCTCCCCACCTATCTCTTGTATAGCCTAGCCTATGCTTAGGTTAGTTTATACTCATCTGTCCCCTGTCCTACAATTCCTCCTTAGGGTGGAAGAGTAGGGCTACCCGAGCTTCCCTGTGCTGTCCGCTCTGGTACACATACCTTCATAGTGTCCTATAAGGTTAGTTACTAGTGTAGCTCTGCATAGGGGAGTCTCCCCCCCCCCCTCTTGGGTGTTCCCTAGTCCTCCCTTGGGCTACCTGCTCCCGGTCCCTAGTGACCCCTGCTTATGGATGCTAGAGCCTGTCTCTATCATGGGTACACCCCCTCAGGGAGGGGGAGGGATGTCTGGAACCCTGACGGTACTTCCTACATCCCTTCCTCCCTCCCCCTGTCTCTCTTTCTATCCGGGTGCCGGTCTCTTGCCGCCTCTACTGCCGGCAATACCTGCCTCCCTCTTGGTGACTTCCCTACCCTTGCCCCCAGCCCCCCGTGTACCGAGGGACTGCCGGCTGCCGCCGGCTACTACCGGCGGCTCTCCTACTCCTATCTATTCGTCCGCTTGCCGGTCGATCTCCGGAGTGCCGGCATATACTGCCGGCAACCCGATACTACCTGTACCATCCTTACCCCAGTCACCAATCCGGCATCCTCCGGCTGCCGGAGCCGCCGCTCCCTGCCGGCGTGCCGCCGTTGTGCCGGCGGCCGCCATCCTGGTATCTAACTGACTTTGAAAATTGTCTGTTCTAATGCCAGAATCTATGCTGGAGCGAGCTCCGGCGTGCCGGCGGCTGCCGGATACCCCGGAGGCGTCAAGAATACTTGCACCCCCTCTCTGTAGCTATCATAAGACTAGATAGCCCTGCCTTGCAAATAGATAAGCTGCTTTGCTTCTAAGATCAGTACCTAGTACTGCTCTATTAGTGATCATGCTGTCTCTTTACATTCTTCTATTTCCAGCATGCTATGTGCATCTTAGCGCGGCTGGTTGCCAGAAGCAGTTACCCTTAATGAGGCCTTCTGGCTCTTATCTGGGAACCGAATGAATTCGATCCCAACCTTGTCCTTGGCTTTCCATGGAGTTCCAATATAATGGGAATCCTAGGAAACTATATCCAATGATCTCGGTCATTTGGATTATCCCAGGACCAAGCCTATGGTAACCAGCCGGGCGAGATGCATGGAGCGTGTCTCCTTTACTGTTTCATTCTCTATGCATCACACCTTCCTTAAGTTAAAATTAATGATTAATATTAACTTAATTTAAGAGCCTTTCCTATGGCTCCCCCATACTCATTTTCTCTTTCTTCCACAGGAGGAGCAGATGAAGTGCGATTTCGCCTACTGTGCTGTGAAACGCTCCCAGTTTTACGGACATACGGCGTGCAGGACTCACGCCCCTTGCTCAGACAAGAAAGGGGATTGGAAGTTCTGGAATCCACTGGAATGTACGGTCTGCCAGGCCTACCTAGTTGAGGCCTTCCATAACCCTCCCTCAGCGGAGGTTAGAGACATTGCTCGTGAGAAACTGCGCAAGTGGGTGCGTGGTTTTCAGAGAAATGCTACTGGACCGTACCTGGCCACCGAAGAACTGAGGTCCCTGTTGTTCCCTAAGGCCTCCCCTGACTCAGTGGTTCCAAAGGAAGCAATCCCCACTGTCCAAATTTCAGTGGAACCTGATGTGGTCATGGCTCAGTCCATGCACGAGTGTCGTTTGGATTCCGAGGATGATGAACGGATCTCCGACGTCTCGGAAGACACGGAGAAGACGCTTATGGCTCAAGGAGCCGAAGAGGACGAAGACAAGGTGGAATACACCGAGTCGGAGATTGGAGCTACTCCCTCGTCCATCCCTCCGCCTACTCCTACACCGACGGAATTGTCCCTTCCGTCTACCTCCTCGACCCCGGATCCTTCCTCTTCCACCCAAGAACTGATCCGACTGATTAGAGCTGTCATGGACGACAGACTGAAGGAGAACCAGGAGTCCATCAGGTCTATGATTGGATCCAGAGACACGAAGAAGATCTCGGTCAAGGATCTCCCAGCTTGCTCTCATGCCAACCCGTGGAGGTATGCAGAGCATATGGTTATTGCGACCGGCAGGATCTTTGTTAGTGACAAGATCGGCACGGTCCCGTTGGAAGATGTGGAGTTCTTCCCAAGCTTCGAGGCCTACCCGGACTGTTACGTCCGACTTCGTTCCGAACCTGCCTCGAAGGAGGAGACCGAACCTAAAGAAGAGATAGTGTTCGATCTCGCAAAGACCCAGGCTATGCTAGCCTCCGCATTTAAGAGCAGAGGCTTTACCTGCTCTAAGCTTCCTGCCTTGAGCAAGAAGCATCCTACCTATGTCGCACCTGACACTGCGATTCTTCCATTTTTGGAAAAGGCCTTAGCTGCATGCCTTAAAGCGGCGGAAGAAGGGAAACCCTGCCCTGCACTGGAGGAGTGCAGACCCTTCTCCATCGTGACACCCCCTGACACTAGGCAATGGAAAGATGTCCAACATACTTTCGTCGTGGGTAGGCTCGATCCTGACGTCGCCGGACGTCAGTTTAATGAAGACCTCCCTAAGCTCAACGACCACCTCCTTCGCCGGGAACAAGACACGAAGGAGAGGCTTGCAGCTTCGCTTTCTCATCAAGTCCAACTTGAAGTAATGGCCTGTGACACAGCAGTACCCGATCACTACATGGTACTGGCCAAATCCCACTTACTCACGGTAATGAAGGACTTGTACCATTTCATAAAGGCTCGTAGAGCCTGTCGTGAATTCGTGTTTGTCGGTGCCACCGTGAAACACGAACCCCGGAGGCTGATTTCCTCCAACATCTGGGGAAAGCACCTGTTTCCTTCTGACCTTGTCAAGGAAATAACTGACAGAGCCGCCACGGAGAATAGGAACCTTCTCCACAAGTGGGGCATGTCCAGAAAAAGGAAAACCTCTCAGGACGATGGACCTCAGCCTAAGAGAAAACCTCAGAAGCCGAAACCCCAGCAACGTCAACAACGACGTCAGTTTCCGGGACCCGCTACCTCCCAAGTGGTTGCCCAACCACAACAGACCTTTCAATTGGTCCCCCAACCGGTGTTGTCACAGTCACCGGTCTTCACCCCTGCCTTTGAGCAGCCATCCACTACCTTTCATGCCAGAGGTAGAGGCTCGTCCAGGGGTGCAAGCAGAGACGCCTCTCGTCGTCCCTCCAGAGGTAGAGGAGGAAAGGGAGCTAGCGGCCGAGGCAACAAGTCCTCGGGACACCAGAAGCAATGAAGTGCTTCCGGTGGGAGGAAGACTCCGCCAATTCCAGGATCGTTGGACCTTCGATCCTTGGGCACACAGCATCATCAAGAACGGTCTAGGCTGGAGTTGGGTGCAACCACCCCCAATCTTCCAGCGGTTCTTTCAACCATCAACCCCCATTCTGGAAGAATATGTTCTAGACCTCTTGAACAAGAAGGTGATAAGGAAGGTAAAGTCCACCAGGTTCCAAGGGAGACTGTTTTGCGTTCCCAAGAAGGACTCAGACAAGCTCAGAGTCATTCTGGACTTATCCCCCCTCAACAAGTTCATAGAGAACAACAAATTCAAGATGCTGACGCTTCAACAAATAAGGACCCTTCTGCCTCAAGGTTCCTACACGGTCTCTATAGACCTGGCGGATGCCTATTGGCACATTCCAATGAACCATCACGCTTCCTCCTACCTAGGATTTCGACTCCAAAGGAAAAGCTACGCCTTCCGGGCCATGCCATTCGGCCTCAATGTGGCCCCTCGGATCTTCACAAAGCTGGCGGATGCCATAGTACAACAGCTCCGCCTAAGAAACGTCCAGGTGATGGCCTACCTCGACGACTGGCTAGTCTGGGCTCCCTCGCCCGAAGAGTGTACAAAGTCTTGCGACGAAGTTACCCAGTACCTAGAACACCTGGGATTCAAGATCAACGAGAAGAAATCTCGCCTCTCTCCGGCTCAGAAGTTTCAGTGGTTGGGAATCCACTGGAATCTTCAGTCACACCGCCTTTCCATCCCCCAGAAGAAAAGGAAGGAAATAGCAGGGTCTGTCAAGCGACTACTGAAATCCAAACGCATTTCAAGACGACAGCAGGAACGAGTTCTAGGCTCTCTACAATTCGCCTCAGTGACAAACCCAGTGCTTCGTGCACAGCTAAAGGATGCCGCGGGAGTCTGGAGACGATCGGCATCCATCGCTCGAAGAGACCTCAAGAGACGGCTTCCAAACAGACTTCGACGCCTCCTAAAGCCGTGGTCGGAAGCAATGGCCCTGAAAAGGTCCATTCCTCTCCAACACCCTCCTCCATCACTCAACATCCACACGGATGCCTCACTGGAGGGCTGGGGAGGTCACTCCCACCTGAAACAAGCTCAAGGGACCTGGTCTCCACTATTCAAGACGTTCCACATAAACATCTTGGAGGCCATGGCGGTCCTTCTTACTCTGAAGAAGCTATCCCCGCCGCCCTCGATCCACATCCGTCTAACCCTAGACAACTCGGTGGTAGTTCGTTGTCTCAATCGCCAGGGCTCAAGATCGCCCCAGATAAATCAGGTGCTTCTCCCAATCTTCCGTCTGGCGGAGAAGAAGAAGTGGCACCTGTCTGCAGTTCACCTACAAGGATTCCGCAACGTGACAGCGGATGCTCTATCTCGGACAAACCCGATAGAGTCGGAATGGTCTCTAGACGCAAGATCATTCTCCTTCATCTCCCATCAAGTCCCAGAACTTCAGATAGATCTCTTTGCAACGAGCGACAACAATCAACTTCCTCTGTACGTAGCCCCGTACGAGGACCCCAAAGCAGAAGCGGTGGACGCCATGTCACTGGACTGGAACAGATGGTCGAAGATATACCTGTTCCCTCCCACCAACCTTCTGTTGAAAGTCCTCTCCAAACTGAGAACCTTCAAAGGGACAGCGGCCCTAGTGGCTCCCAAGTGGCCCCGGAGCAACTGGTACCCCCTGGTCCTGGAGCTGCAGCCCAAGCTGATCCCTCTCCCGGGCCCAGTTCTCTCTCAACAAGTACAGAAGTCGACTGTCTTCGCTTCATCATCGAAAATCAAGGACCTTCATCTCATGATTTTCTCTCCCTTGCCGCAAAGAAGAGGTTTGGGATCTCGAAGAAAAGTCTAGACTTCCTAGAGGAATACAAGACCGAATCCACGAGACGGCAATACGAATCATCCTGGAGGAAATGGGTCTCCTTTGTTAAAGCAAAAAATCCTAAGGAAATCACCATTGATTTCTGTATGTCCTTCTTCATTCACCTTCATGGACAAGGATTAGCAGCCAATACGATTTCAACTTGCAAATCGGCTTTGACTAGACCAATTCTATATGCTTTCCAAATTGATCTGTCCAACGACATCTTTAACAAACTGCCGAAAGCATGTGCTCGCCTACGCCCAGCACCCCCTCCGAAACCGATCTCCTGGTCACTAGACAAGGTGCTCCATTTCGCCTCCAACTTGGACAATGATTCATGCCCCCTCAACGATCTGACTCAGAAAGTTATATTTTTATTTGCTCTCGCCTCGGGAGCTCGAGTCAGCGAAATAGTGGCATTATCAAGAGAAGAGGGACACATCCTGTTTGCTGATTCAGGAGAAGTGACCCTCTCCCCCGATCCGACGTTTCTCGCCAAAAATGAATTACCCACCAAAAGATGGGGCCCTTGGAGAATATGCCCCCTGAAGGAGGATGTCTCTCTATGTCCAGTAGAGAGTCTCAAGGTCTATCTTCGCAGAACTTCAAACTTTGGTGGAGGCCAACTCTTCAAAGGAGAAACATCGGGCAGCGACCTGTCACTGAAACAATTAAGAGCGAAAATCACCTACTTCATTCGCAGAGCGGATCCGAACAGTACACCCGCTGGTCATGATCCTAGAAAAGTGGCATCTTCTCTGAACTTCTTTCAGAGCATGGACTTCGAGAGCCTTAAGAACTTTACGGGCTGGAAGTCCTCGCGAGTTTTCTTTAAACATTATGCGAAACAAGTGCACGAAATCAAACATTTTGTGGTAGCCGCAGGTAGTGTTATGAAACCTGCACCTAACTCTGCGTAGAACAGTGAGTTACTTGGGACTCTAACTCTTCGGGTGCCTATGTTGACCCTCGAGTGATTCATAGTGATGTCTAAAAACACTTAGTGCTTTTATAACTGTTCTTATCCCAGGTGAAATGTCATAGTGTCACACAAGTGCCGCATGCCTTGAGCATGATGTGTTATTTAAAGACTTGCGTTCCTCGAGAACGAGTACCTACTAATCCTGAAATTCCCTTTCAGTTTCAAGAGCAAGCCTTTATTTCTATGTACATTATTATTACTGTAAATGAACTTTACTTTTGCTGTAAATTATTTAATTTCTGCATTGTGAAATAAAATTTCTATTTTATTACTTGTGCGTCTCTTTCAGCTCCTACTTACTATGAAATACATACTGTCATAGTTTTATTTATTCCTCCTTTCTTATGGTCATGAAGAATTTAAGATGTCTATTCTTAAATTATATTCACCTTGTCTCAGTAAGGTTCCTACACGAATACTTACTTCTGATAATCAGGAGATGAACCCTACACACAGTGCCCAACCACCACTGGCCTACTTCAGAATGTTCCTATACAAATATCAAACATTCTGCTTCATCTCTAAGCTCTTAAAAGCTCTTCTGTCAAGATGAATAGCCCTTCAATACCACTTTGACGTCGGCATAGCCCATGGGAACTTCCTACCAATGGGGGGCAGGATACTTCGTTCCTATGGTTCTTACCTAAGATTACTTTGCTATTTTTGTCAATGCCTAGGCACTTAACTCTGGGGGAAAATCTACCACGATACATTGATTCTCTGGTACTCTTCCATCAGGACGCCATGGCTTGAGCCCAAAAAACGGATTTTGAGCGAAGCGAAAAATCTATTTTTGGGTGAGATAGCCATGGCGTCCTGATGGACCCTCCCTACTACTTCGTCAGTTTGTTCCCACCCTACACAATTGTATCATGGTGATGGGCAGCAACTGGCGCCAGGATAAAGACGCTCGTGACGTCATTAGAGCAATGGCGTCCGTTTGTTTACGTCTCGAGTATCAGTAGTAGCCACGAGTGAGATTAGCTGTGGAACGGCTCCCAGCTATTCTCAGCCCTTACACACCGAAGCGTTAACTCTGTTCGGGGTGGAGATAGCTATGTGGCACGACCAGACATGCGTGTCCCCTGTTGTATTACGATGTCTTAAAGGGAAACCTTTGAGATACTCGCTCCAGAAGTTAGAATTCTGTGATAACCTGTGGTTAAATTCTCTGGGAATATCTTAGTAGTCTTATACCCAAGGAAGCTACCAAACAGGAACCTTCCATCAGGACGCCATGGCTATCTCACCCAAAAATAGATTTTTCGCTTCGCTCAAAATCCGTTTATTAGGTCCAAGAAATAACCTCAAAATAATAAGCAATGAGGATGGCGAGCGCAGCTCTACATTTCCTTAACCGCACAACCACCACACGGCAGTTGCCACGAATTTTGAAAAATTCTGCCGGACATCAGAGACTATAACTATATATAACTTCCAGGTAAGTATCCATAAAACTTCATTCTATCATAAAAACTCCATTTTTTGCTCCTTCTGAGCGAAGAGAGACACTGAACAAAAACCATCATCAGTTGGAAGACATAACCTCAAAATAATAAACAATGGGGGTAGCAAGTGCATCTCTACATGTACCGTTTGTCAATACTTAGGTGTTGATTTTTTTTATTCTTTGTGAGCGAGGCAGGACAATGCAGAGCAAAGATCATTGTTTAAAAAATAACCTCAAAATAATAAGCAATGGGGATAGCAAGAGCAGCTCTACATGTACCGCTTGTCAGTACTCAAGAGCAGAGTTTTTTTGTCCCTTGCGAGCGAAGCGAGATACTGAACAAAACCATTAGTATAAAAAATAACCTAGACATAAGCAATGAGGATAGCGAGCACAGCTCTACATTTATTGCTTGTCAGTACTTAGTTGTAGATGTTTTATATTCCTTGCAAGCGAAGCGAGGCACGGCTATTTTAAAAAATAGCCTTGAAATAATAAGCAATGGGTAAAGCGAGCCCAGCTCTACATGTAGCGCTTATCAGTACTTAGGAGCAGTGATATTTTTGGTTCTTTGCGGGTGAAGTGAAACGCCGCAGAGCAAAAACCAAACAGTTTTAAAAAGAAACTGAAATAATAAGTAATGGGGAGAGTGAGCACATCTCTTCATTAGGTCTTGTCAGTACTTGGGAGCAGTGACGTTTTCCCACCCAAAACCCTGGGTTCCTACTGTGGGTCCCATATTAAAGACAGACATTTATATTTCACTATATCTATTTGCAGTAAAATAAGTGTCCTTTTCGAAGGAAACGGAAGTTTTTCTATGGGGAAAAACGTTTAGTAAAAGTCTTTCTCGTACATAACTATGAAACAAAATATTCTGACCGGATCTATAATTTTACCAATTATATTCCAATACTGAAAAATAAACAGAGGTTTCCAATATAAGACGTTGGGTTTTTTTCTATAGAAAATAGTTTTTTCTCTAGGTTACATTGCCCTGTAATACAGTACAATATTACCCAAACTAGTAACATAGCCGAAGCACCGCCTTTGTGTTTTTCTGAACTACTAGGTGGAAACAGGTTCCTTCAACATAGTCCAAAAGCAGCAAAACAGGTAATTTTTTTTATTAAAATCTGTAACTTTGTTGATAAAGGATTGCGCTCGTCGTATATGGGGATTCAAAACAGTGTATTTGCAAAGATCTAATCAATTATGCAAGCTTCAATGTCCTAACTAATATTGAACCATTCTATAATTAAAACCAAGAGCGCCCATGCCTATCTCGCATAGACGGTGATGTTGCCGTGTCACTGCTAGAAATTGTAAGGCTACAAGTCCCGTCTCACATATTGCTAGACAGGGCAATTACCATAAGCTATCACGAAAAAAATATACAGGTCATTCACTCTACCAAGACTGAGAGCACATAGGTAAAGATAAAGCGATCTCTGACAAGTCACAAATCAGCCCAGCACAGGTTGGCCGAAATGCAGTTTCGATATTTTTTATATAAAAACGATATCTATCCGCTTTGCAAATTACACGATGACCACCGAAACTACACAATCACGCTCAAAACCATAAGTAATCAATGATATACATCAAATAATAAATCTATAAACAATATATGTAGAGATTTCTCGTTATTTTAAAACACAAAGCTCTAACCACGTGATCTAAAAATATTCAACCTTTTATGTAAACATGCAAACTATATTCACAATTAAAGGCAACTTTTAGCCATTACCAACCATACTTTCCTTGTCAGAGAGGAGCACTTCCCCCCCCAGGAGAATCGACGAGCAAAAGGGGAGAGACAAGCCACACACTCGACAACGAAGTCTTTTCAGCTGTAAGGTGTAACAGTAACTACCAAACTGTTCTAATAGCGCAAACAATCGTTGAAAGCCCTTTAGCAGTCTCAGTCTTAACAAACGTATTAAACATTTGGATTTGTGTACATTGATTCATTATAAGCAAAACATGCAATTAGATTCATTTTTTTACCCGGTAATGAAGATCATGGATAATTTAATTTGCCGTTGAACTATTAATTCATTTGGAGTGTTCAAAGTACCGCTCAAAATGGTAGTTTCCCTCTGAGAGATTTATCAACACCAAGTGATGTAAATTTTGTCAATGTTACAGATAAATTTATAGTTCAAATGTATATTCTATAAAGCTTTGCATACTATTGAATGACTACAAGATATTGTTATACTTATACCGCTTTCCCAGCACTATAAAAACATTTGGTTCATGCAAAAGTTAACTTCAGTATACATAATTTAAGATAATAAAAATGTGCGTGAGGATAACGTAATTTACATATATTTACATATATTACGATGGAAATCAAAACAGGCTATATTGTAGCTATTTAGAGGAATTGTGATAATGAATTAGTGTAGAGGAAAATTTATTAATACCGTACTCTAAGTTCACATTAGGTACTTACGAGTATAGTATGGAAAAAATGAAAATTTGTGACTCTTCTATTATTATTATTATTATTATTATTATTATTATTATTATTATTATTATTATTATTATTATTATTATTATTAGCCAAGCTACAACCCTAGTTAGAAAAGCAAGATGCTATAAGCCCAAGGGCTCCAATATGGAAAAATAGCCCAGCGAGGAAAGGAAATAAGGAAACAAATAAATGAGAACAAATTAACAATAAATCCTTCTAAAAACAGTAACAACGTCAAAATAGATATGTCATATATAAACTATTAACAACGTTAAAAACAGATATCTCATAAACTAAAAAGACTCATGTCAGCCTGATAAACATAAATACATTTGCTCCAACTTTGAACTTTTGAAGTTCTACTGATTCAACTACCCGATTAGGAAGATCATTCCACAACTTGGTAACAGCTGGAATAAAACTTCTAGAGTACTGCGTAGTATTGAGCCTCGTGATGGAGAAGGCCTGGCTATTAGAATTAACTGCCTGCCTAGTATTACGAACAGGATAGAATTGTCCAGGGAGATCTGAATGTAAAGGATGGTCAGAATTATGAAAAATCTTATGCAACATGCATAATGAACTAATTGAACGACGGTACCAAAGATTAATATCTAAATCAGGAATAAGAAATTTAATAGACCGTAAGTTTGTGTCCAACAAATTAAGATGAGAATCAGCAGCTGAACACCAGACAGGAGAACAATACTCAAAAGAAGGT